>NW_026646192.1:0-242584 GCF_949987535.1 Balaenoptera acutorostrata
GGGTTAGGATTAGGGTACGCGTTAGGGTTAGGGTAGGGGTTAGGGTTAGGGTACGCGTTAGGGTGAGGGTAGTTATTAAACCTCTCCCTCTCTCTAGATACCCCTTAGCACGTAAAGGAATATTATTTGGGGGTCCAGCCATGGAGAAGAGTTTAGACACTAGGAGAAGATAAGGAACACACCCATTATCACGAAATCAAATTACGATTCTCTTTTTAACCTGTTCCTTAAAACAATAGTGCTTAGGAAATCTATTGGAGCTAGAAGCAGTCAAGGGTAGCTTAGGGTTAGGGTTAGGGTTAGGGTGAGGGTTAGGGTATGGCTTAGGGTACGGGTTCGGGGAGGGGTTCGGGTAGGGCGTAGGGTATGGGTTAGGGTTAGGGTTAGGGTTAGTGTTAGGGTTAGGTCTCGGTTTAGGGTACGGGTTAGGATAAGGGTACGCGTTAGGGTTATGGTAGGGGTTAGAGTTAGGGTACGCGATAGCGTGAGGTTAGTTATTAAACCTATCCCACTCTCTAGATACCCCTTAGCACGTAAAGGAATATTATTTGGGGGTCCAGCCATGGAGAAGAGTTTAGACACTAGGAGAAGATAAGGAACACACCCATTATCACGAAATCACATTAGGATTCTCTTTTTAACCTGTTCCTTAAAACACTAGTGCTTAGGAAATCTATTGGAGGCAGAAGCAGTCAAGGGTAGCTTAGGGTTAGGGTTAGGGTTAGGGTGAGGGTTAGGGTACGGCTTAGGGTACGGGTTCGGGGAGGGGTTCGGGTAGGGTGTAGGCTATGGTTTAGGGTTAGGGTTAGGTCTAGTGTTAGGGTTAGGGCTCGGTTTAGGGTACGGGTTAGGATTAGCGTACGCGTTAGGGTTAGGGTAGGGGTTAGGGTTAGGGTACGCGTTAGGGTGAGGGTAGTTATTAAACCTCTCCCTCTCTCTAGATACCCCTTAGCACGTAAAGGAATATTATTTGGGGGTCCAGACATGCAGAAGAGTTTAGACACTAGGAGAAGATAAGGAACACACCCATTATCATGAAATCACATTAGGATTCTCTTTTTAACCTGTTCCTTAAAACACTAGTGCTTAGGAAATCTATTGGAGGCAGAAGCAGTCAAGGGTAGCTTAGGTTTAGGGTTAGGGTTAGGGTGAAGGTTAGGGTACGGCTTAGGGTACGAGTTCGGGAAGGGGTTCGGGTAGGGCGTAGGGTATGTGTTAGGGTTAGGGTTAGGGTTAGTGTTAGGGTTAGGGCTCGGTTTAGTGTACGGGTTAGGATTAGGGTACGTGTTAGGGTTAGGGTACGCGTTAGGGTGAGGGTAGTTATTAAACCTATCACACTCTTTAGATACCCCTTAGCACGTAAAGGAATATTATTTGGGGGTCCAGCCATGGAGAAGAGTTTAGACACGAGGAGAAGATAAGGAACACACCCATTATCACGAAATCACATTAGGATTCTCTTTTTAACCTGTTCCTTAAAACACTAGTGCTTAGGAAATCTATTGGAGGCAGAAGCCGTCAAGGGTAGCTTAGGGTTAGGGTTAGGGTTAGGGTGAGGGTTAGGGTATGGCTTAGGGTAAGGGTTCGGGGAGGGGTTCGGGTAGGGCGTAGGGTATGGGTTAGGGTTAGGGTTAGGGTTAGTGTTAGGGTTAGGGCTCGGTTTAGGGTACGGGTTAGGATTAGGGTACGCGTTAGGGTTAAGGTAGGGGTTAGGGTTAGGGTACGCGATAGGGTGAGGTTAGTTATTAAACCTATCCCACTCTCTAGATACCCCTTAGCACGTAAAGGAATATTATTTGGGGATCCAGCCATGGGGAAGAGTTTAGACACTAGGAGAAGATAAGGAACACACCCATTATCAAGAAATCACATTAGGATTCTGTTTTTAACCTGTTCCTTAAAACACTAGTGCTTAGGAAATCTATTGGAGGCAGAAGCAGTCAAGGGTAGCTTAGGGTTAGGGTTAGGGTTAGGGTGAGGGTTACGGTATGGCTTAGGGTACGGGTTCGGGGAGGGGTTCGGGTAGGTCGTAGGGTATGTGTTAGGGTTAGGTTTAGGGTTAGTGTTAGGGTTAGGGCTCGGTTTAGTGTACGGGTTAGGATTAGGGTACGCGTTAGGGTTAGGGTAGGGGTTAGGGTTAGGTTACGCGTTAGGGTGAGGGTAGTTATTAAACCTCTCCCTCTCTCTAGATACCCCTTAGCACGTAAAGGAATATTATTTGGGGGTCCAGCCATGGAGAAGAGTTTAGACACTAGGAGAAGATGAGGAACACACCCATTAGCACCAAATCACATTAGGATTCGATTTTTAACCTGTTCCTCAAAACACTAGTGCTTAGGAAATCTATTGGAGGCAGAAGCATTCAAGGGTAGCTTAGGGTTAGGGTTAGGGTTAGGGTGAGGGTTAGGGTATGGCTTAGGGTACGTGTTCGGGGAGGGGTTCGGGTAGGGCGTAGGGTATGGATTACGGTTAGGGTTAGGGTTAGTGTTAGGGTTAGAGCTCGGTTTAGGGTACGGGTTAGGATTAGGGTACGCGTTAGTGTTAGGGTAGGGGTTAGGGTTAGGGTACGCGATACGGTGAGGTTAGTTATTAAACCTATCCCACTCTCTAGATACCCCTTAGCACGTAAAGGAATATTATTTGGGGGTCCAGCCATGGAGAAGAGTTTAGACACTAGGAGAAGATAAGGAACACACCCATTATCAAGAAATCACATTAGGATTCTCTTTTTAACCTGTTCCTTAAAACACTAGTGCTTAGGAAATCTATTGGAGGCAGAAGCAGTCAAGGGTAGCTTAGGGTTAGGGTTAGGGTTAGGGTGAGGGTTACGGTACGGCTTAGGGTACGGGTTCGGGGAGGGGTTCGGGTAGGGCGTAGGGTATGGGTTAGGGTTAGGTTTAGGGTTAGTGTTAGGGTTAGGGCTCGGTTTAGTGTACGGGTTAGGATTAGGGTACGCGTTAGGGTTAGGGTAGGGGTTAGGGTTAGGGTACGCGTTAGGGTGAGGGTAGTTATTAAACCTCTCCCTCTCTCTAGATACCCCTTAGCACGTAAAGGAATATTATTTGGGGGTCCAGCCATGGAGAAGAGTTTAGACACTAGGAGAAGATAAGGAACACACCCATTATCACGAAATCAAATTACGATTCTCTTTTTAACCTGTTCCTTAAAACAATAGTGCTTAGGAAATCTATTGGAGCTAGAAGCAGTCAAGGGTAGCTTAGGGTTAGGGTTAGGGTTAGGGTGAGGGTTAGGGTATGGCTTAGGGTACGGGTTCGGGGAGGGGTTCGGGTAGGGCGTAGGGTATGGGTTAGGGTTAGGGTTAGGGTTAGTGTTAGGGTTAGGGCTCGGTTTAGGGTACGGGTTAGGATTAGGGTACGCGTTAGGGTTAGGGTAGGGGTTAGGGTTAGGGTACGCGATAGGGTGAGGTTAGTTATTAAACCTATCCCACTCTCTAGATACCCCTTAGCACGTAAAGGAATATTATTTGGGGATCCAGCCATGGGGAAGAGTTTAGACACTAGGAGAAGATAAGGAACACAAACATTATCAAGAAATCACATTAGGATTCTGTTTTTAACCTGTTCCTTAAAACACTAGTGCTTAGGAAATCTATTGGAGGCAGAAGCAGTCAAGGGTAGCTTAGGGTTAGGGTTAGGGTTAGGGTGAGGGTTACGGTACGGCTTAGGGTACGGGTTCGGGGAGGGGTTCGGGTAGGGCGTAGGGTATGTGTTAGGGTTAGGTTTAGGGTTAGTGTTAGGGTTAGGGCTCGGTTTAGTGTACGGGTTAGGATTAGGGTACGCGTTAGGGTTAGGGTAGGGGTTAGGGTTAGGTTACGCGTTAGGGTGAGGGTAGTTATTAAACCTCTCCCTCTCTCTAGATACCCCTTAGCACGTAAAGGAATATTGTTTGGGGGTCCAGCCATGGAGAAGAGTTTAGACACTAGGAGAAGATAAGGAACACACCCATTATCACGAAATCAAATTACGATTCTCTTTTTAACCTGTTCCTTAAAACAATAGTGCTTAGGAAATCTATTGGAGGCAGAAGCAGTCAAGGGTAGCTTAGGGATAGGGTTAGGGTTAGGGTGAGGGTTAGGGTATGGCTTAGGGTACGGGTTCGGGGAGGGGTTCGGGTAGGGCGTAGGGTATGGGTTAGGGTTAGGGTTAGGGTTAGTGTTAGGGTTAGGTCTCGGTTTAGGGTACGGGTTAGGATAAGGGTACGCGTTAGGGTTAGGGTAGGGGTTAGAGTTAGGGTACGCGATAGCGTGAGGTTAGTTATTAAACCTATCCCACTCTCTAGATACCCCTTAGCACGTAAAGGAATATTATTTGGGGGTCCAGCCATGGAGAAGAGTTTAGACACTAGGAGAAGTTAAGGAACACACCCATTATCACGAAATCACATTAGGATTCTCTTTTTAACCTGTTCCTTAAAACACTAGTGCTTAGGAAATCTATTGGAGGCAGAAGCAGTCAAGGGTAGCTTAGGGTTAGGGTTAGCGTTAGGGTGAGGGTTAGGGTACGGCTTAGGGTACGGGTTCGGGGAGCGGTTCGGGTACGGTGTACGCTATGGTTTAGGGTTAGGGTTAGGTCTAGTGTTAGTGTTAGGGCTCGGTTTAGGGTACGGGTTAGGATTAGGGTACGCGTTAGGGTTAAGGTAGGGGTTAGGGTTAGGGTACGCGATAGGGTGAGGTTAGTTATTAAACCTATCCCACTCTCTAGATACCCCTTAGCACGTAAAGGAATATTATTTGGGGATCCAGCCATGGGGAAGAGTTTAGACACTAGGAGAAGATAAGGAACACACCCATTATCAAGAAATCACATTAGGATTCTGTTTTTAACCTGTTCCTTAAAACACTAGTGCTTAGGAAATCTATTGGAGGCAGAAGCAGTCAAGGGTAGCTTAGGGTTAGGGTTAGGGTTAGGGTGAGGGTTACGGTACGGCTTAGGGTACGGGTTCGGGGAGGGGTTCGGGTAGGTCGTAGGGTATGTGTTAGGGTTAGGTTTAGGGTTAGTGTTAGGGTTAGGGCTCGGTTTAGTGTACGGGTTAAGATTAGGGTACGCGTTAGGGTTAGGGTAGGGGTTAGGGTTAGGTTACGCGTTAGGGTGAGGGTAGTTATTAAACCTCTCCCTCTCTCTAGATACCCCTTAGCACGTAAAGGAATATTATTTGGGGGTCCAGCCATGGAGAAGAGTTTAGACACTAGGAGAAGATGAGGAACACACCCATTAGCACCAAATCACATTAGGATTCGATTTTTAACCTGTTCCTCAAAACACTAGTGCTTAGGAAATCTATTGGAGGCAGAAGCATTCAAGGGTAGCTTAGGGTTAGGGTTAGGGTTAGGGTGAGGGTTACGGTACGGCTTAGGGTACGGGTTCGGGGAGGGGTTCGGGTAGGGCGTAGGGTATGGGTTAGGGTTAGGTTTAGGGTTAGTGTTAGGGTTAGGGCTCGGTTTAGTGTACGGGTTAGGATTAGGGTACGCGTTAGGGTTAGGGTAGGGGTTAGGGTTAGGGTACGCGTTAGGGTGAGGGTAGTTATTAAACCTCTCCCTCTCTCTAGATACCCCTTAGCACGTAAAGGAATATTATTTGGGGGTCCAGCCATAGAGAAGAGTTTAGACACTAGGAGAAGATAAGGAACACACCCATTATCACGAAATCAAATTACGATTCTCTTTTTAACCTGTTCCTTAAAACAATAGTGCTTAGGAAATCTATTGGAGCTAGAAGCAGTCAAGGGTAGCTTAGGGTTAGGGTTAGGGTTAGGGTGAGGGTTAGGGTATGGCTTAGGGTACGGGTTCGGGGAGGGGTTCGGGTAGGGCGTAGGGTATGGGTTAGGGTTAGGGTTAGGGTTAGTGTTAGGGTTAGGGCTCGGTTTAGGGTACGGGTTAGGATTAGGGTACGCGTTAGGGTTAGGGTAGGGGTTAGGGTTAGGGTACGCGATAGGGTGAGGTTAGTTATTAAACCTATCCCACTCTCTAGATACCCCTTAGCACGTAAAGGAATATTATTTGGGGATCCAGCCATGGGGAAGAGTTTAGACACTAGGAGAAGATAAGGAACACAAACATTATCAAGAAATCACATTAGGATTCTGTTTTTAACCTGTTCCTTAAAACACTAGTGCTTAGGAAATCTATTGGAGGCAGAAGCAGTCAAGGGTAGCTTAGGGTTAGGGTTAGGGTTAGGGTGAGGGTTACGGTACGGCTTAGGGTACGGGTTCGGGGAGGGGTTCGGGTAGGGCGTAGGGTATGTGTTAGGGTTAGGTTTAGGGTTAGTGTTAGGGTTAGGGCTCGGTTTAGTGTACGGGTTAGGATTAGCGTACGCGTTAGGGTTAGGGTAGGGGTTAGGGTTAGGGTACGCGTTAGGGTGAGGTAGTAATTAAACCTCTCCCTCTCTCTAGATACCCCTTAGCACGTAAAGGAATATTATTTGGGGGTCCAGACATGCAGAAGAGTTTAGACAATAGGAGAAGATAAGGAACACACCCATTATCATGAAATCACATTACGATTCTCTTTTTAACCTGTTCCTTAAAACACTAGTGCTTAGGAAATCTATTGGAGGCAGAAGCCGTCAAGGGTAGCTTAGGGTTAGGGTTAGGGTTAGGGTGAGAGTTAGGGTACGGCTTAGGGTACGGGTTCAGTGAGGGGTTAGGGTAGGGCGTAGGGTATGGGTTAGGGTTAGGGTTAGGGTTAGTGTTAGGGTTAGGGCTCGGTTTAGGGTACGGGTTAGGATTAGGGTACGCATTAGGGTTAGGGTAGGGGTTAGGGTTAGTGTACGCGTTAGGGTGAGGGTAGTTATTAAACCTATCCCACTCTCTAGATACCCCTTAGCACGTAAAGGAATATTATTTGGGGGTCCAGCCATGGAGAAGAGTTTAGACACTAGGAGAAGATAAGGAACACACCCATTAATACGAAATCAAATTACGATTCTCTTTTTAACCTGTTCCTTAAAACAATAGTGCTTAGGAAATCTATTGGAGGCAGAAGCAGTCAAGGGTAGCTTAGGGTTAGGGTTAGGGTTAGGGTGAGGGTTAGGGTATGGCTTAGGGTACGGGTTCGGGGAGGGGTTCGGGTAGGGCGTAGGGTATGGGTTAGGGTTAGGGTTAGGGTTAGTGTTAGGTTTAGGGCTCGGTTTAGGGTACGGGTTAGGATAAGGGTACGCGTTAGGGTTAGGGTAGGGGTTAGGGTTAGGGTACGCGATAGGGTGAGGTTAGTTATTAAACCTATCCCACTCTCTAGATACCCCTTAGCACGTAAAGGAATATTATTTGGGGGTCCAGCCATGGAGAAGAGTTTAGACACTAGGAGAAGATAAGGAACACACCCATTATCACGAAATCACATTAGGATTCGATTTTTAACCTGTTCCTTAAAACACTAGTGCTTAGGAAATCTATTGGAGGCAGAAGCATTCAAGGGTAGCTTAGGGTTAGGGTTAGGGTTAGGGTGAGGGTTAGGGTATGGCTTAGGGTACGGGTTCGGGGAGGGGTTCGGGTAGGGCGTAGGGTATGGATTACGGTTAGGGTTAGGGTTAGTGTTAGGGTTAGGGCTCGGTTTAGGGTACGGGTTAGGATTAGGGTACGCGTTAGTGTTAGGGTAGGGGTTAGGGTTAGGGTACGCGATACGGTGAGGTTAGTTATTAAACCTATCCCACTCTCTAGATACCCCTTAGCACGTAAAGGAATATTATTTGGGGGTCCAGCCATGGAGAAGAGTTTAGACACTAGGAGAAGATAAGGAACACACCCATTATCAAGAAATCACATTAGGATTCTCTTTTTAACCTGTTCCTTAAAACACTAGTGCTTAGGAAATCTATTGGAGGCAGAAGCAGTCAAGGGTAGCTTAGGGTTAGCGTTAGGGTTAGGGTGAGGGTTACGGTACGGCTTAGGGTACGGGTTCGGGGAGGGGTTCGGGTAGGGCGTAGGGTATGGGTTAGGGTTAGGTTTAGGGTTAGTGTTAGGGTTAGGGCTCGGTTTAGTGTACGGGTTAGGATTAGGGTACGCGTTAGGGTTAGGGTAGGGGTTAGGGTTAGGGTACGCGTTAGGGTGAGGGTAGTTATTAAACCTCTCCCTCTCTCTAGATACCCCTTAGCACGTAAAGGAATATTATTTGGGGGTCCAGCCATGGAGAAGAGTTTAGACACTAGGAGAAGATAAGGAACACACCCATTATCACGAAATCAAATTACGATTCTCTTTTTAACCTGTTCCTTAAAACAATAGTGCTTAGGAAATCTATTGGAGCTAGAAGCAGTCAAGGGTAGCTTAGGGTTAGGGTTAGGGTTAGGGTGAGGGTTAGGGTATGGCTTAGGGTACGGGTTCGGGGAGGGGTTCGGGTAGGGCGTAGGGTATGGGTTAGGGTTAGGGTTAGGGTTAGTGTTAGGGTTAGGTCTCGGTTTAGGGTACGGGTTAGGATAAGGGTACGCGTTAGGGTTATGGTAGGGGTTAGAGTTAGGGTACGCGATAGCGTGAGGTTAGTTATTAAACCTATCCCACTCTCTAGATAACCCTTAGCACGTAAAGGAATATTATTTGGGGGTCCAGCCATGGAGAAGAGTTTAGACACTAGGAGAAGATAAGGAACACACCCATTATCACGAAATCACATTAGGATTCTCTTTTTAACCTGTTCCTTAAAACACTAGTGCTTAGGAAATCTATTGGAGGCAGAAGCAGTCAAGGGTAGCTTAGGGTTAGGGTTAGGGTTAGGGTGAGGGTTAGGGTACGGCTTAGGGTACGGGTTCGGGGAGGGGTTCGGGTAGGGTGTAGGCTATGGTTTAGGGTTAGGGTTAGGTCTAGTGTTAGGGTTAGGGCTCGGTTTAGGGTACGGGTTAGGATTAGCGTACGCGTTAGGGTTAGGGTAGGGGTTAGGGTTAGGGTACGCGTTAGGGTGAGGGTAGTTATTAAACCTCTCCCTCTCTCTAGATACCCCTTAGCACGTAAAGGAATATTATTTGGGGGTCCAGACATGCAGAAGAGTTTAGACACTAGGAGAAGATAAGGAACACACCCATTATCATGAAATCACATTAGGATTCTCTTTTTAACCTGTTCCTTAAAACACTAGTGCTTAGGAAATCTATTGGAGGCAGAAGCAGTCAAGGGTAGCTTAGGTTTAGGGTTAGGGTTAGGGTGAAGGTTAGGGTACGGCTTAGGGTACGAGTTCGGGAAGGGGTTCGGGTAGGGCGTAGGGTATGTGTTAGGGTTAGGGTTAGGGTTAGTGTTAGGGTTAGGGCTCGGTTTAGTGTACGGGTTAGGATTAGGGTACGTGTTAGGGTTAGGGTACGCGTTAGGGTGAGGGTAGTTATTAAACCTATCACACTCTTTAGATACCCCTTAGCACGTAAAGGAATATTATTTGGGGGTCCAGCCATGGAGAAGAGTTTAGACACGAGGAGAAGATAAGGAACACACCCATTATCACGAAATCACATTAGGATTCTCTTTTTAACCTGTTCCTTAAAACACTAGTGCTTAGGAAATCTATTGGAGGCAGAAGCCGTCAAGGGTAGCTTAGGGTTAGGGTTAGGGTTAGGGTGAGGGTTAGGGTATGGCTTAGGGTACGGGTTCGGGGAGGGGTTCGGGTAGGGCGTAGGGTATGGGTTAGGGTTAGGGTTAGGGTTAGTGTTAGGGTTAGGGCTCGGTTTAGGGTACGGGTTAGGATTAGGGTACGCGTTAGGGTTAAGGTAGGGGTTAGGGTTAGGGTACGCGATAGGGTGAGGTTAGTTATTAAACCTATCCCACTCTCTAGATACCCCTTAGCACGTAAAGGAATATTATTTGGGGATCCAGCCATGGGGAAGAGTTTAGACACTAGGAGAAGATAAGGAACACACCCATTATCAAGAAATCACATTAGGATTCTGTTTTTAACCTGTTCCTTAAAACACTAGTGCTTAGGAAATCTATTGGAGGCAGAAGCAGTCAAGGGTAGCTTAGGGTTAGGGTTAGGGTTAGGGTGAGGGTTACGGTATGGCTTAGGGTACGGGTTCGGGGAGGGGTTCGGGTAGGTCGTAGGGTATGTGTTAGGGTTAGGTTTAGGGTTAGTGTTAGGGTTAGGGCTCGGTTTAGTGTACGGGTTAGGATTAGGGTACGCGTTAGGGTTAGGGTAGGGGTTAGGGTTAGGTTACGCGTTAGGGTGAGGGTAGTTATTAAACCTCTCCCTCTCTCTAGATACCCCTTAGCACGTAAAGGAATATTATTTGGGGGTCCAGCCATGGAGAAGAGTTTAGACACTAGGAGAAGATGAGGAACACACCCATTAGCACCAAATCACATTAGGATTCGATTTTTAACCTGTTCCTCAAAACACTAGTGCTTAGGAAATCTATTGGAGGCAGAAGCATTCAAGGGTAGCTTAGGGTTAGGGTTAGGGTTAGGGTGAGGGTTAGGGTATGGCTTAGGGTACGTGTTCGGGGAGGGGTTCGGGTAGGGCGTAGGGTATGGATTACGGTTAGGGTTAGGGTTAGTGTTAGGGTTAGGGCTCGGTTTAGGGTACGGGTTAGGATTAGGGTACGCGTTAGTGTTAGGGTAGGGGTTAGGGTTAGGGTACGCGATACGGTGAGGTTAGTTATTAAACCTATCCCACTCTCTAGATACCCCTTAGCACGTAAAGGAATATTATTTGGGGGTCCAGCCATGGAGAAGAGTTTAGACACTAGGAGAAGATAAGGAACACACCCATTATCAAGAAATCACATTAGGATTCTCTTTTTAACCTGTTCCTTAAAACACTAGTGCTTAGGAAATCTATTGGAGGCAGAAGCAGTCAAGGGTAGCTTAGGGTTAGGGTTAGGGTTAGGGTGAGGGTTACGGTACGGCTTAGGGTACGGGTTCGCGGAGGGGTTCGGGTAGGGCGTAGGGTATGGGTTAGGGTTAGGTTTAGGGTTAGTGTTAGGGTTAGGGCTCGGTTTAGTGTACGGGTTAGGATTAGGGTACGCGTTAGGGTTAGGGTAGGGGTTAGGGTTAGGGTACGCGTTAGGGTGAGGGTAGTTATTAAACCTCTCCCTCTCTCTAGATACCCCTTAGCACGTAAAGGAATATTATTTGGGGGTCCAGCCATGGAGAAGAGTTTAGACACTAGGAGAAGATAAGGAACACACCCATTATCACGAAATCAAATTACGATTCTCTTTTTAACCTGTTCCTTAAAACAATAGTGCTTAGGAAATCTATTGGAGCTAGAAGCAGTCAAGGGTAGCTTAGGGTTAGGGTTAGGGTTAGGGTGAGGGTTAGGGTATGGCTTAGGGTACGGGTTCGGGGAGGGGTTCGGGTAGGGCGTAGGGTATGGGTTAGGGTTAGGGTTAGGGTTAGTGTTAGGGTTAGGGCTCGGTTTAGGGTACGGGTTAGGATTAGGGTACGCGTTAGGGTTAGGGTAGGGGTTAGGGTTAGGGTACGCGATAGGGTGAGGTTAGTTATTAAACCTATCCCACTCTCTAGATACCCCTTAGCACGTAAAGGAATATTATTTGGGGATCCAGCCATGGGGAAGAGTTTAGACACTAGGAGAAGATAAGGAACACAAACATTATCAAGAAATCACATTAGGATTCTGTTTTTAACCTGTTCCTTAAAACACTAGTGCTTAGGAAATCTATTGGAGGCAGAAGCAGTCAAGGGTAGCTTAGGGTTAGGGTTAGGGTTAGGGTGAGGGTTACGGTACGGCTTAGGGTACGGGTTCGGGGAGGGGTTCGGGTAGGGCGTAGGGTATGTGTTAGGGTTAGGTTTAGGGTTAGTGTTAGGGTTAGGGCTCGGTTTAGTGTACGGGTTAGGATTAGGGTACGCGTTAGGGTTAGGGTAGGGGTTAGGGTTAGGTTACGCGTTAGGGTGAGGGTAGTTATTAAACCTCTCCCTCTCTCTAGATACCCCTTAGCACGTAAAGGAATATTGTTTGGGGGTCCAGCCATGGAGAAGAGTTTAGACACTAGGAGAAGATAAGGAACACACCCATTATCACGAAATCAAATTACGATTCTCTTTTTAACCTGTTCCTTAAAACAATAGTGCTTAGGAAATCTATTGGAGGCAGAAGCAGTCAAGGGTAGCTTAGGGATAGGGTTAGGGTTAGGGTGAGGGTTAGGGTATGGCTTAGGGTACGGGTTCGGGGAGGGGTTCGGGTAGGGCGTAGGGTATGGGTTAGGGTTAGGGTTAGGGTTAGTGTTAGGGTTAGGTCTCGGTTTAGGGTACGGGTTAGGATAAGGGTACGCGTTAGGGTTAGGGTAGGGGTTAGAGTTAGGGTACGCGATAGCGTGAGGTTAGTTATTAAACCTATCCCACTCTCTAGATACCCCTTAGCACGTAAAGGAATATTATTTGGGGGTCCAGCCATGGAGAAGAGTTTAGACACTAGGAGAAGTTAAGGAACACACCCATTATCACGAAATCACATTAGGATTCTCTTTTTAACCTGTTCCTTAAAACACTAGTGCTTAGGAAATCTATTGGAGGCAGAAGCAGTCAAGGGTAGCTTAGGGTTAGGGTTAGCGTTAGGGTGAGGGTTAGGGTACGGCTTAGGGTACGGGTTCGGGGAGCGGTTCGGGTACGGTGTACGCTATGATTTAGGGTTAGGGTTAGGTCTAGTGTTAGTGTTAGGGCTCGGTTTAGGGTACGGGTTAGGATTAGGGTACGCGTTAGGGTTAAGGTAGGGGTTAGGGTTAGGGTACGCGATAGGGTGAGGTTAGTTATTAAACCTATCCCACTCTCTAGATACCCCTTAGCACGTAAAGGAATATTATTTGGGGATCCAGCCATGGGGAAGAGTTTAGACACTAGGAGAAGATAAGGAACACACCCATTATCAAGAAATCACATTAGGATTCTGTTTTTAACCTGTTCCTTAAAACACTAGTGCTTAGGAAATCTATTGGAGGCAGAAGCAGTCAAGGGTAGCTTAGGGTTAGGGTTAGGGTTAGGGTGAGGGTTACGGTACGGCTTAGGGTACGGGTTCGGGGAGGGGTTCGGGTAGGTCGTAGGGTATGTGTTAGGGTTAGGTTTAGGGTTAGTGTTAGGGTTAGGGCTCGGTTTAGTGTACGGGTTAAGATTAGGGTACGCGTTAGGGTTAGGGTAGGGGTTAGGGTTAGGTTACGCGTTAGGGTGAGGGTAGTTATTAAACCTCTCCCTCTCTCTAGATACCCCTTAGCACGTAAAGGAATATTATTTGGGGGTCCAGCCATGGAGAAGAGTTTAGACACTAGGAGAAGATGAGGAACACACCCATTAGCACCAAATCACATTAGGATTCGATTTTTAACCTGTTCCTCAAAACACTAGTGCTTAGGAAATCTATTGGAGGCAGAAGCATTCAAGGGTAGCTTAGGGTTAGGGTTAGGGTTAGGGTGAGGGTTACGGTACGGCTTAGGGTACGGGTTCGGGGAGGGGTTCGGGTAGGGCGTAGGGTAGGGGTTAGGGTTAGGTTTAGGGTTAGTGTTAGGGTTAGGGCTCGGTTTAGTGTACGGGTTAGGATTAGGGTACGCGTTAGGGTTAGGGTAGGGGTTAGGGTTAGGGTACGCGTTAGGGTGAGGGTAGTTATTAAACCTCTCCCTCTCTCTAGATACCCCTTAGCACGTAAAGGAATATTATTTGGGGGTCCAGCCATGGAGAAGAGTTTAGACACTAGGAGAAGATAAGGAACACACCCATTATCACGAAATCAAATTACGATTCTCTTTTTAACCTGTTCCTTAAAACAATAGTGCTTAGGAAATCTATTGGAGCTAGAAGCAGTCAAGGGTAGCTTAGGGTTAGGGTTAGGGTTAGGGTGAGGGTTAGGGTATGGCTTAGGGTACGGGTTCGGGGAGGGGTTCGGGTAGGGCGTAGGGTATGGGTTAGGGTTAGGGTTAGGTTTAGTGTTAGGGTTAGGGCTCGGTTTAGGGTACGGGTTAGGATTAGGGTACGCGTTAGGGTTAGGGTAGGGGTTAGGGTTAGGGTACGCGATAGGGTGAGGTTAGTTATTAAACCTATCCCACTCTCTAGATACCCCTTAGCACGTAAAGGAATATTATTTGGGGATCCAGCCATGGGGAAGAGTTTAGACACTAGGAGAAGATAAGGAACACAAACATTATCAAGAAATCACATTAGGATTCTGTTTTTAACCTGTTCCTTAAAACACTAGTGCTTAGGAAATCTATTGGAGGCAGAAGCAGTCAAGGGTAGCTTAGGGTTAGGGTTAGGGTTAGGGTGAGGGTTACGGTACGGCTTAGGGTACGGGTTCGGGGAGGGGTTCGGGTAGGGCGTAGGGTATGTGTTAGGGTTAGGTTTAGGGTTAGTGTTAGGGTTAGGGCTCGGTTTAGTGTACGGGTTAGGATTAGGGTACGCGTTAGGGTTAGGGTAGGGGTTAGGGTTAGGTTACGCGTTAGGGTGAGGGTAGTTATTAAACCTCTCCCTCTCTCTAGATACCCCTTAGCACGTAAAGGAATATTGTTTGGGGGTCCAGCCATGGAGAAGAGTTTAGACACTAGGAGAAGATAAGGAACACACCCATTATCACGAAATCAAATTACGATTCTCTTTTTAACCTGTTCCTTAAAACAATAGTGCTTAGGAAATCTATTGGAGGCAGAAGCAGTCAAGGGTAGCTTAGGGATAGGGTTAGGGTTAGGGTGAGGGTTAGGGTATGGCTTAGGGTACGGGTTCGGGGAGGGGTTCGGGTAGGGCGTAGGGTATGGGTTAGGGTTAGGGTTAGGGTTAGTGTTAGGGTTAGGTCTCGGTTTAGGGTACGGGTTAGGATAAGGGTACGCGTTAGGGTTAGGGTAGGGGTTAGAGTTAGGGTACGCGATAGCGTGAGGTTAGTTATTAAACCTATCCCACTCTCTAGATACCCCTTAGCACGTAAAGGAATATTATTTGGGGGTCCAGCCATGGAGAAGAGTTTAGACACTAGGAGAAGTTAAGGAACACACCCATTATCACGAAATCACATTAGGATTCTCTTTTTAACCTGTTCCTTAAAACACTAGTGCTTAGGAAATCTATTGGAGGCAGAAGCAGTCAAGGGTAGCTTAGGGTTAGGGTTAGCGTTAGGGTGAGGGTTAGGGTACGGCTTAGGGTACGGGTTCGGGGAGCGGTTCGGGTACGGTGTACGCTATGGTTTAGGGTTAGGGTTAGGTCTAGTGTTAGTGTTAGGGCTCGGTTTAGGGTACGGGTTAGGATTAGGGTACGCGTTAGGGTTAAGGTAGGGGTTAGGGTTAGGGTACGCGATAGGGTGAGGTTAGTTATTAAACCTATCCCACTCTCTAGATACCCCTTAGCACGTAAAGGAATATTATTTGGGGATCCAGCCATGGGGAAGAGTTTAGACACTAGGAGAAGATAAGGAACACACCCATTATCAAGAAATCACATTAGGATTCTGTTTTTAACCTGTTCCTTAAAACACTAGTGCTTAGGAAATCTATTGGAGGCAGAAGCAGTCAAGGGTAGCTTAGGGTTAGGGTTAGGGTTAGGGTGAGGGTTACGGTACGGCTTAGGGTACGGGTTCGGGGAGGGGTTCGGGTAGGTCGTAGGGTATGTGTTAGGGTTAGGTTTAGGGTTAGTGTTAGGGTTAGGGCTCGGTTTAGTGTACGGGTTAAGATTAGGGTACGCGTTAGGGTTAGGGTAGGGGTTAGGGTTAGGTTACGCGTTAGGGTGAGGGTAGTTATTAAACCTCTCCCTCTCTCTAGATACCCCTTAGCACGTAAAGGAATATTATTTGGGGGTCCAGCCATGGAGAAGAGTTTAGACACTAGGAGAAGATGAGGAACACACCCATTAGCACCAAATCACATTAGGATTCGATTTTTAACCTGTTCCTCAAAACACTAGTGCTTAGGAAATCTATTGGAGGCAGAAGCATTCAAGGGTAGCTTAGGGTTAGGGTTAGGGTTAGGGTGAGGGTTAGGGTATGGCTTAGGGTACGGGTTCGGGGAGGGGTTCGGGTAGGGCGTAGGGTATGGATTACGGTTAGGGTTAGGGTTAGTGTTAGGGTTAGGGCTCGGTTTAGGGTACGGGTTAGGATTAGGGTACGCGTTAGTGTTAGGGTAGGGGTTAGGGTTAGGGTACGCGATACGGTGAGGTTAGTTATTAAACCTATCCCACTCTCTAGATACCCCTTAGCACGTAAAGGAATATTATTTGGGTGTCCAGCCATGGAGAAGAGTTTAGACACTAGGAGAAGATAAGGAACACACCCATTATCAAGAAATCACATTAGGATTCTCTTTTTAACCTGTTCCTTAAAACACTAGTGCTTAGGAAATCTATTGGAGGCAGAAGCAGTCAAGGGTAGCTTAGGGTTAGGGTTAGGGTTAGGGTGAGGGTTACGGTACGGCTTAGGGTACGGGTTCGGGGAGGGGTTCGGGTAGGGCGTAGGGTATGGGTTAGGGTTAGGTTTAGGGTTAGTGTTAGGGTTAGGGCTCGGTTTAGTGTACGGGTTAGGATTAGGGTACGCGTTAGGGTTAGGGTAGGGGTTAGGGTTAGGGTACGCGTTAGGGTGAGGGTAGTTATTAAACCTCTCCCTCTCTCTAGATACCCCTTAGCACGTAAAGGAATATTATTTGGGGGTCCAGCCATGGAGAAGAGTTTAGACACTAGGAGAAGATAAGGAACACACCCATTATCACGAAATCAAATTACGATTCTCTTTTTAACCTGTTCCTTAAAACAATAGTGCTTAGGAAATCTATTGGAGCTAGAAGCAGTCAAGGGTAGCTTAGGGTTAGGGTTAGGGTTAGGGTGAGGGTTAGGGTATGGCTTAGGGTACGGGTTCGGGGAGGGGTTCGGGTAGGGCGTAGGGTATGGGTTAGGGTTAGGGTTAGGGTTAGTGTTAGGGTTAGGGCTCGGTTTAGGGTACGGGTTAGGATTAGCGTACGCGTTAGGGTTAGGGTAGGGGTTAGGGTTAGGGTACGCGTTAGGGTGAGGGTAGTTATTAAACCTCTCCCTCTCTCTAGATACCCCTTAGCACGTAAAGGAATATTATTTGGGGGTCCAGACATGCAGAAGAGTTTAGACACTAGGAGAAGATAAGGAACACACCCATTATCATGAAATCACATTAGGATTCTCTTTTTAACCTGTTCCTTAAAACACTAGTGCTTAGGAAATCTATTGGAGGCAGAAGCAGTCAAGGGTAGCTTAGGTTTAGGGTTAGGGTTAGGGTGAAGGTTAGGGTACGGCTTAGGGTACGAGTTCGGGGAGGGGTTCGGGTAGGGCGTAGGGTATGGGTTAGGGTTAGGGTTAGGGTTAGTGTTAGGGTTAGGGCTCGGTTTAGTGTACGGGTTAGGATTAGGGTACGTGTTAGGGTTAGGGTACGCGTTAGGGTGAGGGTAGTTATTAAACCTATCACACTCTTTAGATACCCCTTAGCACGTAAAGGAATATTATTTGGGGGTCCAGCCATGGAGAAGAGTTTAGACACGAGGAGAAGATAAGGAACACACCCATTATCAAGAAATCACATTAGGATTCTCTTTTTAACCTGTTCCTTAAAACACTAGTGCTTAGGAAATCTATTGGAGGCAGAAGCAGTCAAGGGTAGCTTAGGGTTAGGGTTAGGGTTAGGGTGAGGGTTAGGGTATGGCTTAGGGTACGGGTTCGGGGAGGGGTTCGGGTAGGGCGTAGGGTATGGGTTAGGGTTAGGGTTAGGGTTAGTGTTAGGGTTAGGGCTCGGTTTAGGGTACGGGTTAGGATTAGGGTACGCGTTAGGGTTAGGGTAGGGGTTAGGGTTAGGGTACGCGATAGGGTGAGGTTAGTTATTAAACCTATCCCACTCTCTAGATACCCCTTAGCACGTAAAGAATATTATTTGGGGATCCAGCCATGGGGAAGAGTTTAGACACTAGGAGAAGATAAGGAACACAAACATTATCAAGAAATCACATTAGGATTCTGTTTTTAACCTGTTCCTTAAAACACTAGTGCTTAGGAAATCTATTGGAGGCAGAAGCAGTCAAGGGTAGCTTAGGGTTAGGGTTAGGGTTAGGGTGAGGGTTACGGTACGGCTTAGGGTACGGGTTCGGGGAGGGGTTCGGGTAGGGCGTAGGGTATGTGTTAGGGTTAGGTTTAGGGTTAGTGTTAGGGTTAGGGCTCGGTTTAGTGTACGGGTTAGGATTAGGGTACACGTTAGTGTTAGGGTAGGGGTTAGGGTTAGGTTACGCGTTAGGGTGAGGGTAGTTATTAAACCTCTCCCTCTCTCTAGATACCCCTTAGCACGTAAAGGAATATTGTTTGGGGGTCCAGCCATGGAGAAGAGTTTAGACACTAGGAGAAGATAAGGAACACACCCATTATCACGAAATCAAATTACGATTCTCTTTTTAACCTGTTCCTTAAAACAATAGTGCTTAGGAAATCTATTGGAGGCAGAAGCAGTCAAGGGTAGCTTAGGGATAGGGTTAGGGTTAGGGTGAGGGTTAGGGTATGGCTTAGGGTACGGGTTCGGGGAGGGGTTCGGGTAGGGCGTAGGGTATGGGTTAGGGTTAGGGTTAGGGTTAGTGTTAGGGTTAGGTCTCGGTTTAGGGTACGGGTTAGGATAAGGGTACGCGTTAGGGTTAGGGTAGGGGTTAGAGTTAGGGTACGCGATAGCGTGAGGTTAGTTATTAAACCTATCCCACTCTCTAGATACCCCTTAGCACGTAAAGGAATATTATTTGGGGGTCCAACCATGGAGAAGAGTTTAGACACTAGGAGAAGTTAAGGAACACACCCATTATCACGAAATCACATTAGGATTCTCTTTTTAACCTGTTCCTTAAAACACTAGTGCTTAGGAAATCTATTGGAGGCAGAAGCAGTCAAGGGTAGCTTAGGGTTAGGGTTAGGGTTAGGGTGAGGGTTAGGGTACGGCTTAGGGTACGGGTTCGGGGAGCGGTTCGGGTACGGTGTACGCTATGGTTTAGGGTTAGTGTTAGGTCTAGTGTTAGTGTTAGGGCTCGGTTTAGGGTACGGGTTAGGATTAGGGTACGCGTTAGTGTTAGGGTAGGGGTTACGGTTAGGGTACGCGTTAGGGTGAGGGTAGTTATTAAACCTCTCCCTCTCTCTAGATACCCCTTAGCACGTAAAGAAATATTATTTGGGGGTCCAGACATGCAGAAGAGTTTAGACACTAGGAGAAGATAAGGAACACACCCATTATCATGAAATCACATTAGGATTCTCTTTTTAACCTGTTCCTTAAAACACTAGTGCTTAGGAAATCTATTGGAGGCAGAAGCAGTCAATGGTAGCTTAGGTTTAGGGTTAGGGTTAGGGTGAAGGTTAGGGTACGGCTTAGGGTACGAGTTCGGGGAGGGGTTCGGGTAGGGCGTAGGGTATGGGTTAGGGTTAGGGTTAGGGTTAGTGTTAGGGTTAGGGCTCGGTTTAGTGTACGGGTTAGGATTAGGGTACGTGTTAGGGTTAGGGTACGCGTTAGGGTGAGGGTAGTTATTAAACCTATCACACTCTTTAGATACCCCTTAGCACGTAAAGGAATATTATTTGGGGGTCCAGCCATGGAGAAGAGTTTAGACACGAGGAGAAGATAAGGAACACACCCATTATCAAGAAATCACATTAGGATTCTCTTTTTAACCTGTTCCTTAAAACACTAGTGCTTAGGAAATCTATTGGAGGCAGAAGCAGTCAAGGGTAGCTTAGGGTTAGGGTGAGTGTTAGGGTATGGCTTAGGGTACGGGTTCGGGGAGGGGTTCGGGTAGGTCGTAGGGTATGGGTTAGGGTTAGGGTTAGGGTTAGTGTTAGGGTTAGGGCTCGGTTTAGGGTACGGGTTAGGATTAGGGTACGCGTTAGGGTTAGGGTAGGGGTTAGGGTTAGGGTAGCGATAGGGTGAGGTTAGTTATTAAACCTATCCCACTCTCTAGATACCCCTTAGCACGTAAAGGAATATTATTTGGGGATCCAGCCATGGGGAAGAGTTTAGACACTAGGAGAAGATAAGGAACACACCCATTATCAAGAAATCTCATTAGGATACTGTTTTTAACCTGTTCCTTAAAACACTAGTGCTTAGGAAATCTATTGGAGGCAGAAGCAGTCAAGGGTAGCTTAGGGTTAGGGTTAGGGTTAGGGTGAGAGTTAGGGTACGGCTTAGGGTACGGGTTCGGGGAGGGCTTCGGGTAGGGCGTAGGGTATGGGTTAGGGTTAGGGTTAGGGTTAGTGTTAGGGTTAGGGCTCGGTTTATGGTACGGGTTAGGATTAGGGTACGCGTTAGTGTTAGGGTAGGGGTTAGGGTTAGGGTACGCGTTAGGGTGAGGGTAGTTATTAAACCTCTCCCTCTCTCTAGATACCCCTTAGCACGTAAAGGAATATTATTTGGGGATCCAGCCATGGGGAAGAGTTTAGACACTAGGAGAAGATAAGGAACACAAACATTATCAAGAAATCACATTAGGATTCTGTTTTTAACCTGTTCCTTAAAACACTAGTGCTTAGGAAATCTATTGGAGGCAGAAGCAGTCAAGGGTAGCTTAGGGTTAGGGTTAGGGTTAGGGTGAGGGTTACGGTACGGCTTAGGGTACGGGTTCGGGGAGGGGTTCGGGTAGGGCGTAGGGTATGTGTTAGGGTTAGGTTTAGGGTTAGTGTTAGGGTTAGGGCTCGGTTTAGTGTACGGGTTAGGATTAGGGTACACGTTAGTGTTAGGGTAGGGGTTAGGGTTAGGTTACGCGTTAGGGTGAGGGTAGTTATTAAACCTCTCCCTCTCTCTAGATACCCCTTAGCACGTAAAGGAATATTGTTTGGGGGTCCAGCCATGGAGAAGAGTTTAGACACTAGGAGAAGATAAGGAACACACCCATTATCACGAAATCAAATTACGATTCTCTTTTTAACCTGTTCCTTAAAACAATAGTGCTTAGGAAATCTATTGGAGGCAGAAGCAGTCAAGGGTAGCTTAGGGATAGGGTTAGGGTTAGGGTGAGGGTTAGGGTATGGCTTAGGGTACGGGTTCGGGGAGGGGTTCGGGTAGGGCGTAGGGTATGGGTTAGGGTTAGGGTTAGGGTTAGTGTTAGGGTTAGGTCTCGGTTTAGGGTACGGGTTAGGATAAGGGTACGCGTTAGGGTTAGGGTAGGGGTTAGAGTTAGGGTACGCGATAGCGTGAGGTTAGTTATTAAACCTATCCCACTCTCTAGATACCCCTTAGCACGTAAAGGAATATTATTTGGGGGTCCAGCCATGGAGAAGAGTTTAGACACTAGGAGAAGTTAAGGAACACACCCATTATCACGAAATCACATTAGGATTCTCTTTTTAACCTGTTCCTTAAAACACTAGTGCTTAGGAAATCTATTGGAGGCAGAAGCAGTCAAGGGTAGCTTAGGGTTAGGGTTAGGGTTAGGGTGAGGGTTAGGGTACGGCTTAGGGTACGGGTTCGGGGAGCGGTTCGGGTACGGTGTACGCTATGGTTTAGGGTTAGGGTTAGGTCTAGTGTTAGTGTTAGGGCTCGGTTTAGGGTACGGGTTAGGATTAGGGTACGCGTTAGTGTTAGGGTAGGGGTTACGGTTAGGGTACGCGTTAGGGTGAGGGTAGTTATTAAACCTCTCCCTCTCTCTAGATACCCCTTAGCACGTAAAGAAATATTATTTGGGGGTCCAGACATGCAGAAGAGTTTAGACACTAGGAGAAGATAAGGAACACACCCATTATCATGAAATCACATTAGGATTCTCTTTTTAACCTGTTCCTTAAAACACTAGTGCTTAGGAAATCTATTTGAGGCAGAAGCAGTCAATGGTAGCTTAGGTTTAGGGTTAGGGTTAGGGTGAAGGTTAGGGTACGGCTTAGGGTACGAGTTCGGGGAGGGGTTCGGGTAGGGCGTAGGGTATGGGTTAGGGTTAGGGTTAGGGTTAGTGTTAGGGTTAGGGCTCGGTTTAGTGTACGGGTTAGGATTAGGGTACGTGTTAGGGTTAGGGTACGCGTTAGGGTGAGGGTAGTTATTAAACCTATCACACTCTTTAGATACCCCTTAGCACGTAAAGGAATATTATTTGGGGGTCCAGCCATGGAGAAGAGTTTAGACACGAGGAGAAGATAAGGAACACACCCATTATCAAGAAATCACATTAGGATTCTCTTTTTAACCTGTTCCTTAAAACACTAGTGCTTAGGAAATCTATTGGAGGCAGAAGCAGTCAAGGGTAGCTTAGGGTTAGGGTGAGTGTTAGGGTATGGCTTAGGGTACGGGTTCGGGGAGGGGTTCGGGTAGGTCGTAGGGTATGGGTTAGGGTTAGGGTTAGGGTTAGTGTTAGGGTTAGGGCTCGGTTTAGGGTACGGGTTAGGATTAGGGTACGCGTTAGGGTTAGGGTAGGGGTTAGGGTTAGGGTAGCGATAGGGTGAGGTTAGTTATTAAACCTATCCCACTCTCTAGATACCCCTTAGCACGTAAAGGAATATTATTTGGGGATCCAGCCATGGGGAAGAGTTTAGACACTAGGAGAAGATAAGGAACACACCCATTATCAAGAAATCTCATTAGGATACTGTTTTTAACCTGTTCCTTAAAACACTAGTGCTTAGGAAATCTATTGGAGGCAGAAGCAGTCAAGGGTAGCTTAGGGTTAGGGTTAGGGTTAGGGTGAGAGTTAGGGTACGGCTTAGGGTACGGGTTCGGGGAGGGCTTCGGGTAGGGCGTAGGGTATGGGTTAGGGTTAGGGTTAGGGTTAGTGTTAGGGTTAGGGCTCGGTTTATGGTACGGGTTAGGATTAGGGTACGCGTTAGTGTTAGGGTAGGGGTTAGGGTTAGGGTACGCGTTAGGGTGAGGGTAGTTATTAAACCTCTCCCTCTCTCTAGATACCCCTTAGCACGTAAAGGAATATTATTTGGGGGTCCAGCCATGGAGAAGAGTTTAGACACTAGGAGAAGATAAGGAACACACCCATTATCACGAAATCACATTAGGATCCTCTTTTTAACCTGTTCCTTAAAACACTAGTGCTTAGGAAATCTATTGGAGGCAGAAGCAGTCAAGGGTAGCTTAGGGTTAGGGTTAGGGTTAGGGTGAGGGTTAGGGTACGGCTTAGGGTACGGGTTCGGGGAGGGGTTCGGGTAGGGTGTAGGCTATGGTTTAGGGTTAGGGTTAGGTCTAGTGTTAGGGTTAGGGCTCGGTTTAGAATACGGGTTAGGATTAGCGTACGCGTTAGGGTTAGGGTAGGGGTTAGGGTTAGGGTACGCGTTAGGGTGAGGGTAGTTATTAAACCTCTCCCTCTCTCTAGATACCCCTTAGCACGTAAAGGAATATTATTTGGGGGTCCAGACATGCAGAAGAGTTTAGACACTAGGAGAAGATAAGGAACACACCCATTATCATGAAATCACATTAGGATTCTCTTTTTAACCTGTTCCTTAAAACACTAGTGCTTAGGAAATCTATTGGAGGCAGAAGCAGTCAAGGGTAGCTTAGGTTTAGGGTTAGGGTTAGGGTGAAGGTTAGGGTACGGCTTAGGGTACGAGTTCGGGGAGGGGTTCGGGTAGGGCATAGGGTATGGGTTAGGGTTAGGGTTAGGGTTAGTGTTAGGGTTAGGGCTCGGTTTAGTGTACGGGTTAGGATTAGGGTACGTGTTAGGGTTAGGGTAGGGGTTAGGGTTAGGGTACGCATTAGGGTGAGGGTAGTTATTAAACCTATCACACTCTCTAGATACCCCTTAGCACGTAAAGGAATATTATTTGGGGGTCCAGCCATGGAGAAGAGTTTAGACACGAGGAGAAGATAAGGAACACACCCATTATCAAGAAATCACATTAGGATTCTCTTTTTAACCTGTTCCTTAAAACACTAGTGCTTAGGAAATCTATTGGAGGCAGAAGCCGTCAAGGGTAGCTTAGGGTTAGGGTTAGGGTTAGGGTGAGAGTTAGGGTACGGCTTAGGGTACGGGTTCAGTGAGGGGTTCGGGTAGGGCGTAGGGTATGGGTTAGGGTTAGGGTTAGGGTTAGTGTTAGGGTTAGGGCTCGGTTTAGTGTACGGGTTAGGATTAGGGTACGCATTAGGGTTAGGGTAGGGGTTAGGGTTAGTGTACGCGTTAGGGTGAGGGTAGTTATTAAACCTATCCCACTCTCTAGATACCCCTTAGCACGTAAAGGAATATTATTTGGGGGTCCAGCCATGGAGAAGAGTTTAGACACTAGGAGAAGATAAGGAACACACCCATTAATACGAAATCAAATTACGATTCTCTTTTTAACCTGTTCCTTAAAACACTAGTGCTTAGGAAATCTATTGGAGGCAGAAGCAGTCAAGGGTAGCTTAGGGTTAGGGTTAGGGTTAGGGTGAGGGTTACGGTACGGCTTAGGGTACGGGTTCGGGGAGGGGTTCGGGTAGGGCGTAGGGTATGGGTTAGGGTTAGTTTTAGGGTTAGTGTTAGGGTTAGGGCTCGGTTTAGTGTACGGGATAGGATTAGGGTACGCGTTAGGGTTAGGGTAGGGGTTAGGGTTAGGGTACGCGTTAGGGTGAGGGTAGTTATTAAACCTCTCCCTCTCTCTAGATACCCCTTAGCACGTAAAGGAATATTATTTGGGGGTCCAGCCATGGAGAAGAGTTTAGACACTAGGAGAAGATAAGGAACACACCCATTATCACGAAATCAAATTACGATTCTCTTTTTAACCTGTTCCTTAAAACAATAGTGCTTAGGAAATCTATTGGAGGCAGAAGCAGTCAAGGGTAGCTTAGGGTTAGGGTTAGGGTTAGGGTGAGGGTTAGGGTATGGCTTAGGGTACGGGTTCGGGGAGGGGTTCGGGTAGGGCGTAGGGTATGGGTTAGGGTTAGGGTTAGGGTTAGTGTTAGGGTTAGGTCTCGGTTTAGGGTACGGGTTAGGATAATGGTACGCGTTATGGTTACGGTAGGGGTTAGAGTTAGGGTACGCGATAGCGTGAGGTTATTTATTAAATCTATCCCACTCTCTAGATACCCCTTAGCACGTAAAGGAATATTATTTGGGGGTCCAGCCATGGAGAAGAGTTTAGACACTAGGAGAAGATAAGGAACACACCCATTATCACGAAATCACATTAGGATTCTCTTTTTAACCTGTTCCTTAAAACACTAGTGCTTAGGAAATCTATTGGAGGCAGAAGCAGTCAAGGGTAGCTTAGGGTTAGGGTTAGGGTTAGGGTGAGGGTTAGGGTACGGCTTAGGGTACGGGTTCGGGGAGGGGTTCGGGTAGGGTGTAGGCTATGGTTTAGGGTTAGGGTTAGGTCTAGTGTTAGGGTTAGGGCTCGGTTTAGGGTACGGGTTAGGATTAGCGTACGCGTTAGGGTTAGGGTAGGGGTTAGGGTTAGGGTACGCGTTAGGGTGAGGGTAGTTATTAAACCTCTCCCTCTCTCTAGATACCCCTTAGCACGTAAAGGAATATTATTTGGGGGTCCAGACATGCAGAAGAGTTTAGACACTAGGAGAAGATAAGGAACACACCCATTATCATGAAATCACATTAGGATTCTCTTTTTAACCTGTTCCTTAAAACACTAGTGCTTAGGAAATCTATTGGAGGCAGAAGCAGTCAAGGGTAGCTTAGGTTTAGGGTTAGGGTTAGGGTGAAGGTTAGGGTACGGCTTAGGGTACGAGTTCGGGGAGGGGTTCGGGTAGGGCGTAGGGTATGGGTTAGGGTTAGGGTTAGGGTTAGTGTTAGGGTTAGGGCTCGGTTTAGTGTACGGGTTAGGATTAGGGTACGTGTTAGGGTTAGGGTACGCGTTAGGGTGAGGGTAGTTATTAAACCTATCACACTCTTTAGATACCCCTTAGCACGTAAAGGAATATTATTTGGGGGTCCAGCCATGGAGAAGAGTTTAGACACGAGGAGAAGATAAGGAACACACCCATTATCAAGAAATCACATTAGGATTCTCTTTTTAACCTGTTCCTTAAAACACTAGTGCTTAGGAAATCTATTGGAGGCAGAAGCAGTCAAGGGTAGCTTAGGGTTAGGGTTAGGGTTAGGGTGAGGGTTAGGGTATGGCTTAGGGTACGGGTTCGGGGAGGGGTTCGGGTAGGGCGTAGGGTATGGGTTAGGGTTAGGGTTAGGGTAAGTGTTAGGGTTAGGGCTCGGTTTAGGGTACGGGTTAGGATTAGGGTACGCGTTAGGGTTAGGGTAGGGGTTAGGGTTAGGGTACGCGATAGGTTGAGGTTAGTTATTAAACCTATCCCACTCTCTAGATACCCCTTAGCACGTAAAGGAATATTATTTGGGGATCCAGCCATGGGGAAGAGTTTAGACACTAGGAGAAGATAAGGAACACACCCATTATCAAGAAATCACATTAGGATTCTGTTTTTAACCTGTTCCTTAAAACACTAGTGCTTAGGAAATCTATTGGAGGCAGAAGCAGTCAAGGGTAGCTTAGGGTTAGGGTTAGGGTTAGATTGAGGGTTAGGGTACGGCTTAGGGTACGGGTTCGGGGAGGGTTTCGGGTAGGGCGTAGGGTATGGGTTAGGGTTAGGGTTAGGGTTAGTGTTAGGGTTAGGGCTCGGTTTAGGGTACGGGTTAGGATTAGGGTACGCGTTAGTGTTAGGGTAGGGGTTAGGGTTAGGGTACGCGTTAGGGTGAGGGTAGTTGTTAAACCTCTCCCTCTCTCTAGATACCCCTTAGCACGTAAAGGAATATTATTTGGGGGTCCAGCCATGGAGAAGATTTTAGACACTAGGAGAAGATAAGGAACACACCCATTATCACGAAATCACATTAGGATTCTCTTTTTAACCTGTTCCTTAAAACACTAGTGCTTAGGAAATCTATTGGAGGCAGAAGCAGTCAAGGGTAGCTTAGGTTTAGGGTTAGGGTTAGGGTGAGGGTTAGGGTACGGCTTAGGGTACGGGTTCGGGGAGGGGTTCGGGTAGGGCGTAGGGTATGGGTTAGGGTTAGGGTTACGGTTAGGGTTAGGGTTAGGGCTCGGTTTAGTGTACGTGTTAGGATTAGGGTACGTGTTAGTGTTAGGGTAGGGGTTAGGGTTAGGGTACGCATTAGGGTGAGGGTAGTTATTAAACCTATCCCACTCTCTAGATACCCCTTAGCACGTAAAGGAATATTATTTGGGGGTCCAGCCATGGAGAAGAGTTTAGACACGAGGAGAAGATAAGGAACACACCCATTATCAAGAAATCACATTAGGATTCTCTTTTTAACCTGTTCCTTTAAACACTAGTGCTTAGGAAATCTATTGGAGGCAGAAGCAGTCAAGGGTAGCTTAGGGTTAGGGTTAGGGTTAGGGTGAGGGTTAGGGTATGGCTTAGGGTACGGGTTCGGGGAGGGGTTCGGGTAGGGCGTAGGGTATGGGTTAGGGTTAGGGTTAGGGTTAGTGTTAGGGTTAGGTCTCGGTTTAGGGTACGGGTTAGGATAAGGGTACGCGTTAGGGTTAGGGTAGGGGTTAGAGTTAGGGTACGCGATAGCGTGAGGTTAGTTATTAAACCTATCCCACTCTCTAGATACCCCTTAGCACGTAAAGGAATATTATTTGGGGGTCCAGCCATGGAGAAGAGTTTAGACACTAGGAGAAGATAAGGAACACACCCATTATCACGAAATCACATTAGGATTCTCTTTTTAACCTGTTCCTTAAAACACTAGTGCTTAGGAAATCTATTGGAGGCAGAAGCAGTCAAGGGTAGCTTAGGGTTAGGGTTAGGGTTAGGGTGAGGGTTAGGGTACGGCTTAGGGTACGGGTTCGGGGAGGGGTTCGGGTAGGGTGTAGGCTATGGTTTAGGGTTAGGGTTAGGTCTAGTGTTAGGGTTAGGGCTAGGTTTAGAATACGGGTTAGGATTAGCGTACGCGTTAGGGTTAGGGTAGGGGTTAGGGTTAGGGTACGCGTTAGGGTGAGGGTAGTTATTAAACCTCTCCCTCTCTCTAGATACCCCTTAGCACGTAAAGGAATATTATTTGGGGGTCCAGACATGCAGAAGAGTTTAGACACTAGGAGAAGATAAGGAACACACCCATTATCATGAAATCACATTAGGATTCTCTTTTTAACCTGTTCCTTAAAACACTAGTGCTTAGGAAATCTATTGGAGGCAGAAGCAGTCAAGGGTAGCTTAGGTTTAGGGTTAGGGTTAGGGTGAAGGTTAGGGTACGGCTTAGGGTACGAGTTCGGGGAGGGGTTCGGGTAGGGCATAGGGTATGGGTTAGGGTTAGGGTTAGGGTTAGTGTTAGGGTTAGGGCTCGGTTTAGTGTACGGGTTAGGATTAGGGTACGTGTTAGGGTTAGGGTAGGGGTTAGGGTTAGGGTACGCATTAGGGTGAGGGTAGTTATTAAACCTATCACACTCTCTAGATACCCCTTAGCACGTAAAGGAATATTATTTGGGGGTCCAGCCATGGAGAAGAGTTTAGACACGAGGAGAAGATAAGGAACACACCCATTATCAAGAAATCACATTAGGATTCTCTTTTTAACCTGTTCCTTAAAACACTAGTGCTTAGGAAATCTATTGGAGGCAGAAGCCGTCAAGGGTAGCTTAGGGTTAGGGTTAGGGTTAGGGTGAGAGTTAGGGTACGGCTTAGGGTACGGGTTCAGTGAGGGGTTCGGGTAGGGCGTAGGGTATGGGTTAGGGTTAGGGTTAGGGTTAGTGTTAGGGTTAGGGCTCGGTTTAGTGTACGGGTTAGGATTAGGGTACGCATTAGGGTTAGGGTAGGGGTTAGGGTTAGTGTACGCGTTAGGGTGAGGGTAGTTATTAAACCTATCCCACTCTCTAGATACCCCTTAGCACGTAAAGGAATATTATTTGGGGGTCCAGCCATGGAGAAGAGTTTAGACACTAGGAGAAGATAAGGAACACACCCATTAATACGAAATCAAATTACGATTCTCTTTTTAACCTGTTCCTTAAAACACTAGTGCTTAGGAAATCTATTGGAGGCAGAAGCAGTCAAGGGTAGCTTAGGGTTAGGGTTAGGGTTAGGGTGAGGGTTACGGTACGGCTTAGGGTACGGGTTCGGGGAGGGGTTCGGGTAGGGCGTAGGGTATGGGTTAGGGTTAGTTTTAGGGTTAGTGTTAGGGTTAGGGCTCGGTTTAGTGTACGGGATAGGATTAGGGTACGCGTTAGGGTTAGGGTAGGGGTTAGGGTTAGGGTACGCGTTAGGGTGAGGGTAGTTATTAAACCTCTCCCTCTCTCTAGATACCCCTTAGCACGTAAAGGAATATTATTTGGGGGTCCAGCCATGGAGAAGAGTTTAGACACTAGGAGAAGATAAGGAACACACCCATTATCACGAAATCAAATTACGATTCTCTTTTTAACCTGTTCCTTAAAACAATAGTGCTTAGGAAATCTATTGGAGGCAGAAGCAGTCAAGGGTAGCTTAGGGTTAGGGTTAGGGTTAGGGTGAGGGTTAGGGTATGGCTTAGGGTACGGGTTCGGGGAGGGGTTCGGGTAGGGCGTAGGGTATGGGTTAGGGTTAGGGTTAGGGTTAGTGTTAGGGTTAGGTCTCGGTTTAGGGTACGGGTTAGGATAATGGTACGCGTTAGGGTTACGGTAGGGGTTAGAGTTAGGGTACGCGATAGCGTGAGGTTAGTTATTAAATCTATCCCACTCTCTAGATACCCCTTAGCACGTAAAGGAATATTATTTGGGGGTCCAGCCATGGAGAAGAGTTTAGACACTAGGAGAAGATAAGGAACACACCCATTATCACGAAATCACATTAGGATTCTCTTTTTAACCTGTTCCTTAAAACACTAGTGCTTAGGAAATCTATTGGAGGCAGAAGCAGTCAAGGGTAGCTTAGGGTTAGGGTTAGGGTTAGGGTGAGGGTTAGGGTACGGCTTAGGGTACGGGTTCGGGGAGGGGTTCGGGTAGGGTGTAGGCTATGGTTTAGGGTTAGGGTTAGGTCTAGTGTTAGGGTTAGGGCTCGGTTTAGGGTACGGGTTAGGATTAGCGTACGCGTTAGGGTTAGGGTACGCGTTAGGGTGAGGGTAGTTATTAAACCTATCACACTCTTTAGATACCCCTTAGCACGTAAAGGAATATTATTTGGGGGTCCAGCCATGGAGAAGAGTTTAGACACGAGGAGAAGATAAGGAACACACCCATTATCAAGAAATCACATTAGGATTCTCTTTTTAACCTGTTCCTTAAAACACTAGTGCTTAGGAAATCTATTGGAGGCAGAAGCAGTCAAGGGTAGCTTAGGGTTAGGGTTAGGGTTAGGGTGAGGGTTAGGGTATGGCTTAGGGTACGGGTTCGGGGAGGGGTTCGGGTAGGGCGTAGGGTATGGGTTAGGGTTAGGGTTAGGGTTAGTGTTAGGGTTAGGGCTCGGTTTAGGGTACGGGTTAGGATTAGGGTACGCGTTATGGTTAGGGTAGGGGTTAGGGTTAGGGTACGCGATAGGGTGAGGTTAGTTATTAAACCTATCCCACTCTCTAGATACCCCTTAGCACGTAAAGGAATATTATTTGGGGATCCAGCCATGGGGAAGAGTTTAGACACTAGGAGAAGATAAGGAACACACCCATTATCAAGAAATCACATTAGGATTCTGTTTTTAACCTGTTCCTTAAAACACTAGTGCTTAGGAAATCTATTGGAGGCAGAAGCAGTCAAGGGTAGCTTAGGGTTAGGGTTAGGGTTAGATTGAAGGTTAGGGTACGGCTTAGGGTACGGGTTCGGGGAGGGTTTCGGGTAGGGCGTAGGGTATGGGTTAGGGTTAGGGTTAGGGTTAGTGTTAGGGTTAGGGCTCGGTTTAGGGTACGGGTTAGGATTAGGGTACGCGTTAGTGTTAGGGTAGGGGTTAGGGTTAGGGTACGCGTTAGGGTGAGGGTAGTTATTAAACCTCTCCCTCTCTCTAGATACCCCTTAGCACGTAAAGGAATATTATTTGGGGGTCCAGCCATGGAGAAGATTTTAGACACTAGGAGAAGATAAGGAACACACCCATTATCACGAAATCACATTAGGATTCTCTTTTTAACCTGTTCCTTAAAACACTAGTGCTTAGGAAATCTATTGGAGGCAGAAGCAGTCAAGGGTAGCTTAGGTTTAGGGTTAGGGTTAGGGTGAGGGTTAGGGTACGGCTTAGGGTACGGGTTCGGTGAGGGGTTCGGGTAGGGCGTAGGGTATGGGTTAGGGTTAGGGTTACGGTTAGGGTTAGGGTTAGGGCTCGGTTTAGTGTACGTGTTAGGATTAGGGTACGTGTTAGTGTTAGGGTAGGGGTTAGGGTTAGGGTACGCATTAGGGTGAGGGTAGTTATTAAACCTATCACACTCTCTAGATACCCCTTAGCACGTAAAGGAATATTATTTGGGGGTCCAGCCATGGAGAAGAGTTTAGACACGAGGAGAAGATAAGGAACACACCCATTATCAAGAAATCACATTAGGATTCTCTTTTTAACCTGTTCCTTAAAACACTAGTGCTTAGGAAATCTATTGGAGGCAGAAGCAGTCAAGGGTAGCTTAGGGTTAGGGTTAGGGTTAGGGTGAGGGTTAGGGTATGGCTTAGGGTACGGGTTCGGGGAGGGGTTCGGGTAGGGCGTAGGGTATGGGTTAGGGTTAGGGTTAGGGTTAGTGTTAGGGTTAGGTCTCGGTTTAGGGTACGGGTTAGGATAAGGGTACGCGTTAGGGTTAGGGTAGGGGTTAGAGTTAGGGTACGCGATAGCGTGAGGTTAGTTATTAAACCTATCCCACTCTCTAGATACCCCTTAGCACGTAAAGGAATATTATTTGGGGGTCCAGCCATGGAGAAGAGTTTAGACACTAGGAGAAGATAAGGAACACACCCATTATCACGAAATCACATTAGGATTCTCTTTTTAACCTGTTCCTTAAAACACTAGTGCTTAGGAAATCTATAGGAGGCAGAAGCAGTCAAGGGTAGCTTAGGGTTAGGGTTAGGGTTAGGGTGAGGGTTAGGGTACGGCTTAGGGTACGGGTTCGGGGAGCGGTTCGGGTAGGGTGTACGCTATGGTTTAGGGTTAGGGTTAGGTCTAGTGTTAGTGTTAGGGCTCGGTTTAGGGTACGGGTTAGGATTAGGGTACGTGTTAGGGTTAGGGTAGGGGTTAGGGTTAGGGTACGCGTTAGGGTTAGGGTAGTTATTAAACCTTTCCCACTCTCTAGATACCCCTTAGCACGTAAAGGAATATTATTTGGGTGTCCAGCCATGGAGAAGAGTTTAGACAGTAGGATAAGATAAGGAACACACCCATTCTCAAGAAATCACATTAGGATTCTCTTTTTAACCTGTTCCTTAAAACACTAGTGCTTAGGAAATCTATTGGAGGCAGAAGCAGTCAAGGGTAGCTTAGGGTTAGGGTTAGGGTTAGGGTTAGGGTACGGCTTAGGGTACGGGTTCGGAGAGGGGTTCGGGTACGGCGTAGGGTATGGGCTATGGTTAGGGTTAGGGTTAGTGTTAGGGTTAGGGCTCGGTTTAGGGTACGGGTTAGGATTAGGGTACGCGTTAGGGTTAGGGTTAGGGTACGCGTTAGGGTTAGGGTAGTTATTAAACCTATCCCACTCTCTAGATACCCCTTAGCACGTAAAGGAATATTATTTGGGTGTCCAGCCATGGAGAAGAGTTTAGACACTAGGATAAGATAAGGAACACACCCATTCTCAAGAAATCACATTAGAATTCTCTTTTTAACCTGTTCCTTAAAACACTAGTGCTTAGGAAATCTATTGGAGGCAGAAGCAGTCAAGGGTAGCTTAGGGTTAGGGTTAGGGTTAGGGTTAGGGTACGGCTTAGGGTACGGGTTCGGGGAGGGGTTCGGGTACGGCGTAGGGTATGGGCTAGGGTTAGGGTTAGGGTTAGTGTTAGGGTTAGGGCTCGGTTTAGGGTACAGGTTAGGATTAGGGTACGCGTTAGGGTTAGGGTAGGGGTTAGGGTTAGGGTACGCGTTAGGGTTAGGGTAGTTATTAAACCTGTCCCACTCTCTAGATACCCCTTAGCCCGTAAAGGAATATTATTTGGGGGTCCAGCCATGGAGAAGAGTTTAGACACTAGGATAAGATAAGGAACACACCCATTCTCAAGAAATCACATTAGGATTCTCTTTTTAACCTGTTCCTTAAAACACTAGTGCTTAGGAAATCTATTGGAGGCAGAAGCAGTCAAGGGTAGTTTAGGGTTAGGGTTAGGGTTAGGGTTAGGGTTAGGGTACGGCTTAGGGTACGGGTTCGGGGAGGGGTTCGGGTACGGCGTAGGGTATGGGCTAGGGTTAGAGTTAGGGTTAGTGTTAGGGTTAGGGCTCGGTTTAGGGTACAGGTTAGGATTAGGGTACGCGTTAGGGTTAGGGTAGGGGTTAGGGTTAGGGTACGCGTTAGGGTTAGGGTAGTTATTAAACCTATCCCACTCTCTAGATACCCCTTAGCACGTAAAGGAATATTATTTGGGGGTCCAGCCATGGAGAACAGTTTAGACACTAGGATAAGATAAGGAACACACCCATTCTCAAAAAATCACATTAGGATTCTCTTTTTAACCTGTTCCTTAAAACACTAGTGCTTAGGAAATCTATTGGAGGCAGAAGCAGTCACGGGTAGCTTAGGGTTAGGGTTAGGGTTAGGGTTAGGGTTAGGGTACGGCTTAGGTTACGGGTTCAGGGAGGGGTTCGGGTACGGCGTAGGGTATGGGCTAGGGTTAGGGTTAGGGTTAGTGTTAGGGTAAGGGCTCGGTTTAGGGTACGGGTTAAGATTAGGGTACGCGTTAGGGTTAGGGTAGGGGTTAGGGTTAGGTTACGCGTTAGGGTGAGGGTAGTTATTAAACCTATCCCACTCTCTAGATACCCCTTAGCACGTAAAGGAATATTATTTGGGGGTCCAGCCATGGAGAAGAGTTTAGACACTAGGAGAAGATAAGGAACACACCCATTATCACGAAATCACATTAGGATTCTCTTTTTAACCTGTTCCTTAAAACACTAGTGCTTAGGAAATCTATTGGAGGCAGAAGCAGTCAAGGGTAGCTTAGGGTTAGGGTTAGGGTTAGGGTGAGGGTTAGGGTACGGCTTAGGGTACGAGTTCGGGAAGGGGTTCGGGTACGGCGTAGGGTATGGGTTAGTGTTAGGGTTATTGTTAGTGTTAGGGTTAGGTCTCGGTTTATGGTATGGGTTAGGATTAGGGTATGCGTTAGGGTTAGGGTAGGGGTTAGGGTTAGGGTACGCGTTAGGGTGAGGGTAGTTATTAAACCTATCCCACTCTCTAGATACCCCTTAGGACGTAAAAGAATATTATTTGGGGGTCCAGCCATGGAGAAGAGTTTAGACACCAGGATAAGATAAGGAACACACCCATTATCAAGAAGTCACATTAGGATTCTCTTTTGAACCTGTTTTTTAAAACACTACTGTTTAGGAAATCTATTGCAGGCAGAAGCAGTCAAGGGTAGCTTAGCATTAGGGTTAGGGTTAGGGTACGGCTTAGGGTACGGGTTAGGTGAGGGGTTCGGGTATGGCGTAGGGTATGGTTTAGGGTTAGGGTTAGGGTTAGTGTTAGGGTTAGGGCTCGGTTTAGGGTACGGTTTAGGATTAGTGTATGCGTTAGTGTTAGGGTAGGGGTTAGGGTTAGGGTATGCATTAGGGTTAGGGTAGTTATTAAACCTATCCCACTCTGTAGATACCCCTTAGCACGTAAAGGAATATTATTTTGGGGTCCAGCCATGGAGAAGAGTTTCGACACTAGGATAAGATAATGATCACACCCATTATAAAGAAATCACATTAGGATTCTCTTTTTAACCTATTCCTTAAAACACTAGTGCTGAGGAAATCTATTGGAGGCAGAAGCAGTCAAGGGTAGCTTAGGGTTAGGGTTAGGGTTAGGGTGAGGGTTAGGGTACGGGTTCGGGGACGGGTTCGGGAAGGGCGTAGGGTATGGGTTAGGCTTAGGGTACGCGTTAGGGTTAGGGTAGGGGTTAGGTTTAGGGTACGCATTAGGGTGAGGGTAGTTATTAAACCTATCCCACTCTCTAGATACCCCTTAGCACGTAAAGGAATATTATTTGGGGGTCCAGCCATGGAGAAGAGTTTAGACACTAGGAGAAGATAAGGAACACACCCATTATCACGAAATCACATTAGGATTCTCTTTTTAACCTGTTCCTTAAAACACTAGTGCTTAGGAAATCTATTGGAGGCAGAAGCAGTCAAGGGTAGATTAGGGTTAGGGTTTGGGTTAGGGTGAGGGCTAGGGTATGGCTTAGGGTACGGGTTCGGGGAGGGGTTCGGGTAGGGCGTAGGGTATGGGTTAGGGTTAGGGTTAGGTTTAGTGTTAGGATTAGGGCTCGGTTTAGGGTACGGGTTAGGATTAGGGTACGCGTTAGGGTTAGGGTAGGGGTTAGGGTTAGGGTACGCGATAGGGTGAGGGTAGTTATTAAACCTATCACACTCTCTAGATACCCCTTAGCACATAAAGGAATATTATTTGGGGGTCCATCCATGGAGAAGAGTTTAGACACGAGGAGAAGATAAGGAACACACCCATTATCAAGAAATCACATTAGGATTCTCTTTTTAACATGTTCCTTAAAACACTAGTGCTTAGGAAATCTATTGGAGGCAGAAGCCGTCAAGGGTAGCTTAGGGTTAGGGTTAGGGTTAGGGTGAGGGTTAGGGTACGGCTTAGGGCACGGGTTCGGGGAGGGGTTCGGGTAGGGCGTAGGGTATGGGTTAGGGTTAGGGTTAGGGTTAGTGTTAGGGTTAGGTCTCGGTTTAGGGTACGGGTTAGGATTAGGGTACGCGTTAGTGTTAGGGTAGGTGTTAGGGTTAGGGTACGCGATAGGGTGAGGTTAGTTATTAAACCTATCCCACTCTCTAGATACCCCTTAGCACGTAAAGGAATATTATTTGGGGGTCCAGCCATGGAGAAGAGTTTAGACACTAGGAGAAGATAAGGAACACACCCATTATCAAGAAATCACATTAGGATTCTCTTTTTAACCTGTTCCTTAAAACACTAGTGCTTAGGAAATCTATTGGAGGCAGAAGCAGTCAAGGGTAGCTTAGGGTTAGGGTTAGGGTTAGGGTGAGGGTTAGGGTATGGCTTAGGGTACGGGTTCGGGGAGGGGTTCGGGTAGGGCGTAGGGTATGGGTTAGGGTTAGGGTTAGGGCTAGCGTTAGGTTTAGGCCTCGGTTTAGGGTACGGGTTAGGATTAGGGTACGCGTTAGGGTTAGGGTAGGGGTTAGGGTTAGGGTACGCATTAGGGTGCGGGTAGCTATTAAACCTATCACACTCTCTAGAAACCCCTTAGCACGTAAAGTAATATTATTTGGGGGTCCAACCATGGAGAAGAGTTTAGACACTAGGAGAAGATAAGGAACACACCCATTATCACGAAATCACATTAGGATTCTCTTTTTCACCTGTTCCTTAAAACACTAGTGCTTAGGAAATCTACTGGAGGCAGAAGCAGTCAAGGGTAGCTTAGGGTTAGGGTTAGGGTTAGGGTGAGGGTTAGGGTATGGCTTAGGGTACGGGTTCGGGGAGGGGTTCGGGGAGGGGTTCGGGTAGGGCGTAGGGTATGGGTTAGGGTTAGGGTTAGGGCTAGCGTTAGGTTTAGGGCTCGGTTTAGGGTACGGGTTAGGATTAGGGTACGCGTTAGGGTTAGGGTAGGGGTTAGGGTTAGGGTACGCATTAGGGTGAGGGTAGTTATTAAACCTATCCCACTCTCTAGATACCCCTTAGCACGTAAAGGAATATTATTTGGGGGTCCAGCCATGGAGAAGAGTTTAGACACGAGGAGAAGATAAGGAACACACCCATTATCACGAAATCACATTAGGATTCTCTTTTTAACCTGTTCCTTAAAACACTAGTGCTTAGGAAATCTATTGGAGGCAGAAGCAGTTAAGGTTAGCTTAGGGTTAGGGTTAGGGTTAGGGTGAGGTTTAGGGTACGGCTTACGGTACGGGTTCGGGGAGGGGTTCGGGTAGGGCGTAGGGTATGGGTTAGGGTTAGGGTTAGGGTTAGTGTTAGGGTTAGGGCTCGGTTTCGGGTACGGGTTAGGATTAGGGTACGCGTTAGGGTTAGGGTAGGGGTTAGGGTTAGTGTACGCGTTAGGGTGAGGGAAGTTATTAAACCTATCCCACTCTCTAGATACCCCTTAGCACGTAAAGGAATATTAATGGGGGTCCAGCCATGGAGAAGAGTTTAGACACTAGGAGAAGATAAGGAACACACCCATTATCACGAAATCACATTAGGATTCTCTTTTTAACCTGTTCCTTAAAACACTAGTGCTTAGGAAATCTATTGGAGGCAGAAGCAGTCAAGGGTAGCTTAGGGTTAGGGTTAGGGTTAGGGTGAGGGTTAGGGTATGGCTTAGGGTACGGGTTCGGGGAGGGGTTCGGGTAGGGCGTAGGGTATGGGTTAGGTATAGGGTTAGGGCTAGTGTTAGGTTTAGGGCTCGGTTTAGGGTATGGGTTCGGATTAGGGTACGCGTTAGGGTTAGGGTAGGGTTAGGGTTAGGGTTAGGGTTAGGGTTAGGGTTAGGGTTAGGGTTAGGGTTAGGGTTAGGGTTAGGGTTAGGGTTAGGGTTAGGGTTAGGGTACGCATTAGGGTGCGGGTAGTTATTAAACCTATCACACTCTCTAGAAACCCCTTAGCACGTAAAGTAATATTATTTGGGGGTCCAACCATGGAGAAGAGTTTAGACACGAGGAGAAGATAAGGAACACACCCATTATCAAGAAATCACATTAGGATTCTCTTTTTCACCTGTTCCTTAAAACACTAGTGCTTAGGAAATCTATTGGAGGCAGAAGCCGTCAAGGGTAGCTTAGGGTTAGGGTTAGGGTTAGGGTGAGGGTTAGGGTTCGGTTTAGGGTACGGGTTCATGGAGGGGTTCGGGTAGGGCGTAGGGTATGGGTTAGGGTTAGGGTTAGAGTTAGTGTTAGGGTTAGGGCTCGGTTTAGAGTACGGGTTAGGATTAGGGTACGCGCTAGGGTTAGGGTAGGGGTTAGGGTTAGGGTACGCGTTAGGGTGAGGGTAGTTATTAAACCTATCCCACTCTCTAGATACCCCTTAGCACGTAAAGGAATATTATTTGGGGGTCCAGCCATGGAGAAGAGTTTAGACACGAGGAGAAGATAAGGAACACACCCATTATCAAGAAATCACATTAGGATTCTCTTTTTAACCTGTTCCTTAAAACACTAGTGCTTAGGAAATCTATTGGAGGCAGAAGCAGTCAAGGGTAGCTTAGGGTTAGGGTTAGGGTTAGGGTGAGGGTTAGGGTATGGCTTAGGGTACGGGTTCGGGGAGGGGTTCGGGTAGGGCGTAGGGTATGGGTTAGGGTTAGGGTTAGGTTTAGTGTTAGGGTTAGGGCTCGGTTTAGGGTACGGGTTAGGATTAGGGTACGTGTTAGTGTTAGGGTAGGGGTTAGGGTTAGGGTACGCGATAGGGTGAGGTTAGTTATTAAACCTATCCCACTCTGTAGATACCCCTTAGCACGTAAAGGAATATTATTTGGTGGTCCAGCCATGGAGAAGAGTTTCGACACTAGGAGAAGATAAGGAACACACCCATTATCAAGAAATCACATTAGGATTCTCTTTTTAACCTGTTCCTTAAAACACTAGTGCTTAGGAAATCTATTGGAGGCAGAAGCCGTCAAGGGTAGCTTAGGGTTAGGGTTAGGGTTAGGGTGAGGGTTAGGGTACGGTTTAGGGTACGGGTTCAGGGAGGGGTTCGGGTAGGGCGTAGGGTATGGGTTAGGGTTAGGGTTAGAGTTAGTGTTAGGGTTAGAGCTCGGTTTAGAGTACGGGTTAGGATTAGGGTACGCGCTAGGGTTAGGGTAGGGGTTAGGGTTAGGGTACGCGTTAGGGTGAGGGTAGTTATTAAACCTATTCCACTCTCTAGATACCCCTTAGCACGTAAAGGAATATTATTTGGGGGTCCAGCCATGGAGAAGAGTTTAGACACTAGGAGAAGATAAGGAACACACCCATTATCACGAAATCACATTAGGATTCTCTTTTTAACCTGTTCCTTAAAACACTAGTGCTTAGGAAATCTATTGGAGGCAGAAGCAGTCAAGGGTAGCTTAGGGTTAGGGTTAGGGTTAGGGTGAGGGTTAGGGTACGGCTTAGGGTACGGGTTCGGGGAGGGGTTCGGGTAGGGCATAGGGTATGGGTTAGGGTTAGGGTTAGGGTTAGTGTTAGGGTTAGGGCTCAGTTTAGGGTACGGGTTAGGATTAGGGTACGCGTTAGTGTTAGGGTAGTGGTTAGGGTTAGGGTACGCTTTAGGGTGAGGGTAGTTATTAAACCTATCCCACTCTCTAGATACCCCTTAGCACGTAAAGGAATATTATTTGGGGGTCCAGCCATGGAGAAGAGTTTAGACACTAGGAGAAGATAAGGAACACACCCATTATCAAGAAATCACAATATGATTCTCTTTTTAAACTGTTCCTTAAAACACTAGTGCTTAGGAAATCTATTGGAGGCAGAAGCAGTCAAGGGTAGCTTAGGGTTAGGGTTAGGGTTAGGGTGAGGGTTAGGGTACGGCTTAGGGTACGGGTTCGGGGAGGGGTTCGGGTAGGGCGTAGGGTATTGGTTAGGGTTTGGGTTAGGGCTAGTGTTAGGGTTAGGGCTCGGTTTAGGGTACGGGTTAGGATTAGGGTACGCGTTAGGGTTAGGGTAGGGGTTAGGGTTAGGGAACGCGTTAGGGTGAGGGTAGTTATTAAACCTATCCCACTCTCTAGATACCCCTTAGCACGTAAAGGAATATTATTTGGGGGTCCAGCCATGGAGAAGAGTTTAGACACGAGGAGAAGATAAGGAACACACCCATTATCAAGAAATCACATTAGGATTCTCTTTTTAACCTGTTCCTTAAAACAATAGTGCTTAGGAAATCTATTGGAGGCAGAAGCAGTCAAGGGTAGCTTAGGGTTAGGGTTAGGGTTAGGGTGAGGGTTAGGGTATGGCTTAGGGTACGGGTTCGGGGAGGGGTTCGGGTAGGGCGTAGGGTATGGGTTAGGGTTAGGGTTAGGTTTAGTGTTAGGGTTAGGGCTCGGTTTAGGGTACGGGTTAGGATTAGGGTACGTGTTAGTGTTAGGGTAGGGGTTAGGGTTAGGGTACGCGATAGGGTGAGGTTAGTTATTAAACCTATCCCACTCTGTAGATACCCTTAGCACGTAAAGGAATATTATTTGGTGGTCCAGCCATGGAGAAGAGTTTAGACACTAGGAGAAGATAAGGAACACACCCATTATCAAGAAATCACATTAGGATTCTCTTTTTAACCTGTTCCTTAAAACACTAGTGCTTAGGAAATCTATTGGAGGCAGAAGCAGTCAAGGGTAGCTTAGGGTTAGGGTTAGGGTTAGGGTGAGGGTTAGGGTACGGCTTAGGGTACGGGTTCGGGGAGGGGTTCGGGTAGGGCGTAGGGTATTGGTTAGGGTTAGGGTTAGGGCTAGTGTTAGGGTTAGGGCTCGGTTTAGGGTACGGGTTAGGATTAGGGTACGCGTTAGGGTTAGGGTAGGGGTTAGGGTTAGGGAAAGCGTTAGGGTGAGGGTAGTTATTAAACTTATCCCACTCTCTAGATACCCCTTAGCACGTAAAGGAATATTATTTGGGGGTCCAGCCATGGAGAAGAGTTTAGACACGAGGAGAAGATAAGGAACACACTCATTATCAAGAAATCACATTAGGATTCTCTTTTTAACCTGTTCCTTAAAACACTAGTGCTTAGGAAATCTATTGGAGGCAGAAGCCGTCAAGCGTAGCTTAGGGTTAGGGTTAGGGTTAGGGTGAGGGTTAGGGTACGGTTTAGGTACGGGTTCAGGGAGGGGTTCGGGTAGGGCGTAGGGTATGGGTTAGGGTTAGGGTTAGAGTTAGTGTTAGGGTTAGGGCTCGGTTTAGAGTACGGGTTAGGATTAGGGTACGCGCTAGGGTTAGGGTAGGGGTTAGGGTTAGGGTACGCATTAGGGTGCGGGTAGTTATTAAACCTATCACACTCTCTAGAAACCCCTTAGCACGTAAAGGAATATTATTTGGGGGTCCAACCATGGAGAAGAGTTTAGACACGAGGAGAAAATAAGGAACACACCCATTATCAAGAAATCACATTAGGATTCTCTTTTTCACCTGTTCCTTAAAACACTAGTGCTTAGGAAATCTATTGGAGGCAGAAGCAGTCAAGGGTAGCTTAGGGTTAGGGTGAGGGTTAGGGTATGGCTTAGGGTACGGGTTCGGGGAGGGGTTCGGGGAGGGGTTCGGGGAGGGCGTAGGGTATGGGTTAGGGTTAGGGTTAGGTTTAGTGTTAGGGTTAGGGCTCGGTTTAGGGTACGGGTTAGGATTAGGGTACGTGTTAGTGTTAGGGTAGGGGTTAGGGTTAGGGTACGCGATAGGGTGAGGTTAGTTATTAAACCTATCCCACTCTCTAGATACCCCTTAGCACGTAAAGGAATATTATTTGGGGGTCCAGCCATGGAGAAGAGTTTAGACACGAGGAGAAGATAAGGAACACACCCATTATCAAGAAATCACATTAGGATTCTCTTTTTAACCTGTTCCTTAAAACAATAGTGCTTAGGAAATCTATTGGAGGCAGAAGCAGTCAAGGGTAGCTTAGGGTTAGGGTTAGGGTTAGGGTGAGGGTTAGGGTATGGCTTAGGGTACGGGTTCGGGGAGGGGTTCGGGGAGGGGTTCGGGTAGGGCGTAGGGTATGGGTTAGGGTTAGGGTTAGGGCTAGCGTTAGGTTTAGGGCTCGGTTTAGGGTACGGGTTAGGATTAGGGTACGCGTTAGTGTTAGGGTAGGGGTTAGGGTTAGGGTACGCATTAGGGTGAGGGTAGTTATTAAACCTATCCCACTCTCTAGATACCCCTTAGCACGTAAAGGAATATTATTTGGGGGTCCAGCCATGGAGAAGAATTTAGACACGAGGAGAAGATAAGGAACACACCCATTATCACGAAATCACATTAGGATTCTCTTTTTAACCTGTTCCTTAAAACACTAGTGCTTAGGAAATCTATTGGAGGCAGAAGCAGTTAAGGTTAGCTTAGGGTTAGGGTTAGGGTTAGGGTGAGGTTTAGGGTACGGCTTACGGTACGGGTTCGGGGAGGGGTTCTGGTAGGGCGTAGGGTATGGGTTAGGGTTAGGGTTAGGGTTAGTGTTAGGGTTAGGGCTCGGTTTCGGGTACGGGTTAGGATTAGGGTACGCGTTAGGGTTAGGGTAGGGGTTAGGGTTAGTGTACGCGTTAGGGTGAGGGAAGTTATTAAACCTATCCCACTCTCTAGATACCCCTTAGCACGTAAAGGAATATTAATGGGGGTCCAGCCATGGAGAAGAGTTTAGACACTAGGAGAAGATAAGGAACACACCCATTATCACGAAATCACATTAGGATTCTCTTTTTAACCTGTTCCTTAAAACACTAGTGCTTAGGAAATCTATTGGAGGCAGAAGCAGTCAAGGGTAGCTTAGGGTTAGGGTTAGGGTTAGGGTGAGGGTTAGGGTATGGCTTAGGGTACGGGTTCGGGGAGGGGTTCGGGTAGGGCGTAGGGTATGGGTTAGGTATAGGGTTAGGGCTAGTGTTAGGTTTAGGGCTCGGTTTAGGGTATGGGTTCGGATTAGGGTACGCGTTAGGGTTAGGGTAGGGGTTAGGGTTAGGGTACGCATTAGGGTGCGGGTAGTTATTAAACCTATCACACTCTCTAGAAACCCCTTAGCACGTAAAGGAATATTATTTGGGGGTCCAACCATGGAGAAGAGTTTAGACACGAGGAGAAGATAAGGAACACACCCATTATCAAGAAATCACATTAGGATTCTCTTTTTCACCTGTTCCTTAAAACACTAGTGCTTAGGAAATCTATTGGAGGCAGAAGCCGTCAAGGGTAGCTTAGGGTTAGGGTTAGGGTTAGGGTGAGGGTTAGGGTTCGGTTTAGGGTACGGGTTCATGGAGGGGTTCGGGTAGGGCGTAGGGTATGGGTTAGGGTTAGGGTTAGAGTTAGTGTTAGGGTTAGGGCTCGGTTTAGAGTACGGGTTAGGATTAGGGTACGCGCTAGGGTTAGGGTAGGGGTTAGGGTTAGGGTACGCGTTAGGGTGAGGGTAGTTATTAAACCTATCCCACTCTCTAGATACCCCTTAGCACGTAAAGGAATATTATTTGGGGGTCCAGCCATGGAGAAGAGTTTAGACACGAGGAGAAGATAAGGAACACACCCATTATCAAGAAATCACATTAGGATTCTCTTTTTAACCTGTTCCTTAAAACACTAGTGCTTAGGAAATCTATTGGAGGCAGAAGCAGTCAAGGGTAGCTTAGGGTTAGGGTTAGGGTTAGGGTGAGGGTTAGGGTATGGCTTAGGGTACGGGTTCGGGGAGGGGTTCGGGTAGGGCGTAGGGTATGGGTTAGGGTTAGGGTTAGGTTTAGTGTTAGGGTTAGGGCTCGGTTTAGGGTACGGGTTAGGATTAGGGTACGTGTTAGTGTTAGGGTAGGGGTTAGGGTTAGGGTACGCGATAGGGTGAGGTTAGTTATTAAACCTATCCCACTCTGTAGATACCCCTTAGCACGTAAAGGAATATTATTTGGTGGTCCAGCCATGGAGAAGAGTTTCGACACTAGGAGAAGATAAGGAACACACCCATTATCAAGAAATCACATTAGGATTCTCTTTTTAACCTGTTCCTTAAAACACTAGTGCTTAGGAAATCTATTGGAGGCAGAAGCCGTCAAGGGTAGCTTAGGGTTAGGGTTAGGGTTAGGGTGAGGGTTAGGGTACGGTTTAGGGTACGGGTTCAGGGAGGGGTTCGGGTAGGGCGTAGGGTATGGGTTAGGGTTAGGGTTAGAGTTAGTGTTAGGGTTAGGGCTCGGTTTAGAGTACAGGTTAGGATTAGGGTACGCGCTAGGGTTAGGGTAGGGGTTAGGGTTAGGGTACGCGTTAGGGTGAGGGTAGTTATTAAACCTATTCCACTCTCTAGATACCCCTTAGCACGTAAAGGAATATTATTTGGGGGTCCAGCCATGGAGAAGAGTTTAGACACTAGGAGAAGATAAGGAACACACCCATTATCACGAAATCACATTAGGATTCTCTTTTTAACCTGTTCCTTAAAACACTAGTGCTTAGGAAATCTATTGGAGGCAGAAGCAGTCAAGGGTAGCTTAGGGTTAGGGTTAGGGTTAGGGTGAGGGTTAGGGTACGGCTTAGGGTACGGGTTCGGGGAGGGGTTCGGGTAGGGCATAGGGTATGGGTTAGGGTTAGGGTTAGGGTTAGTGTTAGGGTTAGGGCTCAGTTTAGGGTACGGGTTAGGATTAGGGTACGCGTTAGTGTTAGGGTAGTGGTTAGGGTTAGGGTACGCTTTAGGGTGAGGGTAGTTATTAAACCTATCCCACTCTCTAGATACCCCTTAGCACGTAAAGGAATATTATTTGGGGGTCCAGCCATGGAGAAGAGTTTAGACACTAGGAGAAGATAAGGAACACACCCATTATCAAGAAATCACAATATGATTCTCTTTTTAAACTGTTCCTTAAAACACTAGTGCTTAGGAAATCTATTGGAGGCAGAAGCAGTCAAGGGTAGCTTAGGGTTAGGGTTAGGGTTAGGGTGAGGGTTAGGGTACGGCTTAGGGTACGGGTTCGGGGAGGGGTTCGGGTAGGGCGTAGGGTATTGGTTAGGGTTTGGGTTAGGGCTAGTGTTAGGGTTAGGGCTCGGTTTAGGGTACGGGTTAGGATTAGGGTACGCGTTAGGGTTAGGGTAGGGGTTAGGGTTAGGGAACGCGTTAGGGTGAGGGTAGTTATTAAACCTATCCCACTCTCTAGATACCCCTTAGCACGTAAAGGAATATTATTTGGGGGTCCAGCCATGGAGAAGAGTTTAGACACGAGCAGAAGATAAGGAACACACCCATTATCAAGAAATCACATTAGGATTCTCTTTTTAACCTGTTCCTTAAAACAATAGTGCTTAGGAAATCTATTGGAGGCAGAAGCAGTCAAGGGTAGCTTAGGGTTAGGGTTAGGGTTAGGGTGAGGGTTAGGGTATGGCTTAGGGTACGGGTTCGGGGAGGGGTTCGGGTAGGGCGTAGGGTATGGGTTAGGGTTAGGGTTAGGTTTAGTGTTAGGGTTAGGGCTCGGTTTAGGGTACGGGTTAGGATTAGGGTACGTGTTAGTGTTAGGGTAGGGGTTAGGGTTAGGGTACGCGATAGGGTGAGGTTAGTTATTAAACCTATCCCACTCTGTAGATACCCCTTAGCACGTAAAGGAATATTATTTGGTGGTCCAGCCATGGAGAAGAGTTTAGACACTAGGAGAAGATAAGGAACACACCCATTATCAAGAAATCACATTAGGATTCTCTTTTTAACCTGTTCCTTAAAACACTAGTGCTTAGGAAATCTATTGGAGGAAGAAGCAGTCAAGGGTAGCTTAGGGTTAGGGTTAGGGTTAGGGTGAGGGTTAGGGTACGGCTTAGGGTACGGGTTCGGGGAGGGGTTCGGGTAGGGCGTAGGGTATTGGTTAGGGTTAGGGTTAGGGCTAGTGTTAGGGTTAGGGCTCGGTTTAGGGTACGGGTTAGGATTAGGGTACGCGTTAGGGTTAGGGTAGGGGTTAGGGTTAGGGAACGCGTTAGGGTGAGGGTAGTTATTAAACTTATCCCACTCTCTAGATACCCCTTAGCACGTAAAGGAATATTATTTGGGGGTCCAGCCATGGAGAAGAGTTTAGACACGAGGAGAAGATAAGGAACACACTCATTATCAAGAAATCACATTAGGATTCTCTTTTTAACCTGTTCCTTAAAACACTAGTGCTTAGGAAATCTATTGGAGGCAGAAGCCGTCAAGCGTAGCTTAGGGTTAGGGTTAGGGTTAGGGTGAGGGTTAGGGTACGGTTTAGGTACGGGTTCAGGGAGGGGTTCGGGTAGGGCGTAGGGTATGGGTTAGGGTTAGGGTTAGAGTTAGTGTTAGGGTTAGGGCTCGGTTTAGAGTACGGGTTAGGATTAGGGTACGCGCTAGGGTTAGGGTAGGGGTTAGGGTTAGGGTACGCATTAGGGTGCGGGTAGTTATTAAACCTATCACACTCTCTAGAAACCCCTTAGCACGTAAAGGAATATTATTTGGGGGTCCAACCATGGAGAAGAGTTTAGACACGAGGAGAAAATAAGGAACACACCCATTATCAAGAAATCACATTAGGATTCTCTTTTTCACCTGTTCCTTAAAACACTAGTGCTTAGGAAATCTATTGGAGGCAGAAGCAGTCAAGGGTAGCTTAGGGTTAGGGTGAGGGTTAGGGTATGGCTTAGGGTACGGGTTCGGGGAGGGGTTCGGGGAGGGGTTCGGGGAGGGCGTAGGGTATGGGTTAGGGTTAGGGTTAGGTTTAGTGTTAGGGTTAGGGCTCGGTTTAGGGTACGGGTTAGGATTAGGGTACGTGTTAGTGTTAGGGTAGGGGTTAGGGTTAGGGTACGCGATAGGGTGAGGTTAGTTATTAAACCTATCCCACTCTCTAGATACCCCTTAGCACGTAAAGGAATATTATTTGGGGGTCCAGCCATGGAGAAGAGTTTAGACACGAGGAGAAGATAAGGAACACACCCATTATCAAGAAATCACATTAGGATTCTCTTTTTAACCTGTTCCTTAAAACAATAGTGCTTAGGAAATCTATTGGAGGCAGAAGCAGTCAAGGGTAGCTTAGGGTTAGGGTTAGGGTTAGGGTGAGGGTTAGGGTATGGCTTAGGGTACGGGTTCGGGGAGGGGTTCGGGGAGGGGTTCGGGTAGGGCGTAGGGTATGGGTTAGGGTTAGGGTTAGGGCTAGCGTTAGGTTTAGGGCTCGGTTTAGGGTACGGGTTAGGATTAGGGTACGCGTTAGTGTTAGGGTAGGGGTTAGGGTTAGGGTACGCATTAGGGTGAGGGTAGTTATTAAACCTATCCCACTCTCTAGATACCCCTTAGCACGTAAAGGAATATTATTTGGGGGTCCAGCCATGGAGAAGAATTTAGACACGAGGAGAAGATAAGGAACACACCCATTATCACGAAATCACATTAGGATTCTCTTTTTAACCTGTTCCTTAAAACACTAGTGCTTAGGAAATCTATTGGAGGCAGAAGCAGTTAAGGTTAGCTTAGGGTTAGGGTTAGGGTTAGGGTGAGGTTTAGGGTACGGCTTACGGTACGGGTTCGGGGAGGGGTTCTGGTAGGGCGTAGGGTATGGGTTAGGGTTAGGGTTAGGGTTAGTGTTAGGGTTAGGGCTCGGTTTCGGGTACGGGTTAGGATTAGGGTACGCGTTAGGGTTAGGGTAGGGGTTAGGGTTAGTGTACGCGTTAGGGTGAGGGAAGTTATTAAACCTATCCCACTCTCTAGATACCCCTTAGCACGTAAAGGAATATTAATGGGGGTCCAGCCATGGAGAAGAGTTTAGACACTAGGAGAAGATAAGGAACACACCCATTATCACGAAATCACATTAGGATTCTCTTTTTAACCTGTTCCTTAAAACACTAGTGCTTAGGAAATCTATTGGAGGCAGAAGCAGTCAAGGGTAGCTTAGGGTTAGGGTTAGGGTTAGGGTGAGGGTTAGGGTATGGCTTAGGGTACGGGTTCGGGGAGGGGTTCGGGTAGGGCGTAGGGTATGGGTTAGGTATAGGGTTAGGGCTAGTGTTAGGTTTAGGGCTCGGTTTAGGGTATGGGTTCGGATTAGGGTACGCGTTAGGGTTAGGGTAGGGGTTAGGGTTAGGGTACGCATTAGGGTGCGGGTAGTTATTAAACCTATCACACTCTCTAGAAACCCCTTAGCACGTAAAGGAATATTATTTGGGGGTCCAACCATGGAGAAGAGTTTAGACACGAGGAGAAGATAAGGAACACACCCATTATCAAGAAATCACATTAGGATTCTCTTTTTCACCTGTTCCTTAAAACACTAGTGCTTAGGAAATCTATTGGAGGCAGAAGCCGTCAAGGGTAGCTTAGGGTTAGGGTTAGGGTTAGGGTGAGGGTTAGGGTTCGGTTTAGGGTACGGGTTCATGGAGGGGTTCGGGTAGGGCGTAGGGTATGGGTTAGGGTTAGGGTTAGAGTTAGTGTTAGGGTTAGGGCTCGGTTTAGAGTACGGGTTAGGATTAGGGTACGCGCTAGGGTTAGGGTAGGGGTTAGGGTTAGGGTACGCGTTAGGGTGAGGGTAGTTATTAAACCTATCCCACTCTCTAGATACCCCTTAGCACGTAAAGGAATATTATTTGGGGGTCCAGCCATGGAGAAGAGTTTAGACACGAGGAGAAGATAAGGAACACACCCATTATCAAGAAATCACATTAGGATTCTCTTTTTAACCTGTTCCTTAAAACACTAGTGCTTAGGAAATCTATTGGAGGCAGAAGCAGTCAAGGGTAGCTTAGGGTTAGGGTTAGGGTTAGGGTGAGGGTTAGGGTATGGCTTAGGGTACGGGTTCGGGGAGGGGTTCGGGTAGGGCGTAGGGTATGGGTTAGGGTTAGGGTTAGGTTTAGTGTTAGGGTTAGGGCTCGGTTTAGGGTACGGGTTAGGATTAGGGTACGTGTTAGTGTTAGGGTAGGGGTTAGGGTTAGGGTACGCGATAGGGTGAGGTTAGTTATTAAACCTATCCCACTCTGTAGATACCCCTTAGCACGTAAAGGAATATTATTTGGTGGTCCAGCCATGGAGAAGAGTTTCGACACTAGGAGAAGATAAGGAACACACCCATTATCAAGAAATCACATTAGGATTCTCTTTTTAACCTGTTCCTTAAAACACTAGTGCTTAGGAAATCTATTGGAGGCAGAAGCCGTCAAGGGTAGCTTAGGGTTAGGGTTAGGGTTAGGGTGAGGGTTAGGGTACGGTTTAGGGTACGGGTTCAGGGAGGGGTTCGGGTAGGGCGTAGGGTATGGGTTAGGGTTAGGGTTAGAGTTAGTGTTAGGGTTAGGGCTCGGTTTAGAGTACGGGTTAGGATTAGGGTACGCGCTAGGGTTAGGGTAGGGGTTAGGGTTAGGGTACGCGTTAGGGTGAGGGTAGTTATTAAACCTATTCCACTCTCTAGATACCCCTTAGCACGTAAAGGAATATTATTTGGGGGTCCAGCCATGGAGAAGAGTTTAGACACTAGGAGAAGATAAGGAACACACCCATTATCACGAAATCACATTAGGATTCTCTTTTTAACCTGTTCCTTAAAACACTAGTGCTTAGGAAATCTATTGGAGGCAGAAGCAGTCAAGGGTAGCTTAGGGTTAGGGTTAGGGTTAGGGTGAGGGTTAGGGTACGGCTTAGGGTACGGGTTCGGGGAGGGGTTCGGGTAGGGCATAGGGTATGGGTTAGGGTTAGGGTTAGGGTTAGTGTTAGGGTTAGGGCTCAGTTTAGGGTACGGGTTAGGATTAGGGTACGCGTTAGTGTTAGGGTAGTGGTTAGGGTTAGGGTACGCTTTAGGGTGAGGGTAGTTATTAAACCTATCCCACTCTCTAGATACCCCTTAGCACGTAAAGGAATATTATTTGGGGGTCCAGCCATGGAGAAGAGTTTAGACACTAGGAGAAGATAAGGAACACACCCATTATCAAGAAATCACAATATGATTCTCTTTTTAAACTGTTCCTTAAAACACTAGTGCTTAGGAAATCTATTGGAGGCAGAAGCAGTCAAGGGTAGCTTAGGGTTAGGGTTAGGGTTAGGGTGAGGGTTAGGGTACGGCTTAGGGTACGGGTTCGGGGAGGGGTTCGGGTAGGGCGTAGGGTATTGGTTAGGGTTTGGGTTAGGGCTAGTGTTAGGGTTAGGGCTCGGTTTAGGGTACGGGTTAGGATTAGGGTACGCGTTAGGGTTAGGGTAGGGGTTAGGGTTAGGGAACGCGTTAGGGTGAGGGTAGTTATTAAACCTATCCCACTCTCTAGATACCCCTTAGCACGTAAAGGAATATTATTTGGGGGTCCAGCCATGGAGAAGAGTTTAGACACGAGCAGAAGATAAGGAACACACCCATTATCAAGAAATCACATTAGGATTCTCTTTTTAACCTGTTCCTTAAAACAATAGTGCTTAGGAAATCTATTGGAGGCAGAAGCAGTCAAGGGTAGCTTAGGGTTAGGGTTAGGGTTAGGGTGAGGGTTAGGGTATGGCTTAGGGTACGGGTTCGGGGAGGGGTTCGGGTAGGGCGTAGGGTATGGGTTAGGGTTAGGGTTAGGTTTAGTGTTAGGGTTAGGGCTCGGTTTAGGGTACGGGTTAGGATTAGGGTACGTGTTAGTGTTAGGGTAGGGGTTAGGGTTAGGGTACGCGATAGGGTGAGGTTAGTTATTAAACCTATCCCACTCTGTAGATACCCCTTAGCACGTAAAGGAATATTATTTGGTGGTCCAGCCATGGAGAAGAGTTTAGACACTAGGAGAAGATAAGGAACACACCCATTATCAAGAAATCACATTAGGATTCTCTTTTTAACCTGTTCCTTAAAACACTAGTGCTTAGGAAATCTATTGGAGGCAGAAGCAGTCAAGGGTAGCTTAGGGTTAGGGTTAGGGTTAGGGTGAGGGTTAGGGTACGGCTTAGGGTACGGGTTCGGGGAGGGGTTCGGGTAGGGCGTAGGGTATTGGTTAGGGTTAGGGTTAGGGCTAGTGTTAGGGTTAGGGCTCGGTTTAGGGTACGGGTTAGGATTAGGGTACGCGTTAGGGTTAGGGTAGGGGTTAGGGTTAGGGAACGCGTTAGGGTGAGGGTAGTTATTAAACTTATCCCACTCTCTAGATACCCCTTAGCACGTAAAGGAATATTATTTGGGGGTCCAGCCATGGAGAAGAGTTTAGACACGAGGAGAAGATAAGGAACACACTCATTATCAAGAAATCACATTAGGCTTCTCTTTTTAACCTGTTCCTTAAAACACTAGTGCTTAGGAAATCTATTGGAGGCAGAAGCCGTCAAGCGTAGCTTAGGGTTAGGGTTAGGGTTAGGGTGAGGGTTAGGGTACGGTTTAGGTACGGGTTCAGGGAGGGGTTCGGGTAGGGCGTAGGGTATGGGTTAGGGTTAGGGTTAGAGTTAGTGTTAGGTTAGGGCTCGGTTTAGAGTACGGGTTAGGATTAGGGTACGCGCTAGGGTTAGGGTAGGGGTTAGGGTTAGGGTACGCATTAGGGTGCGGGTAGTTATTAAACCTATCACACTCTCTAGAAACCCCTTAGCACGTAAAGGAATATTATTTGGGGTCCAAACCATGGAGAAGAGTTTAGACACGAGGAGAAAATAAGGAACACACCCATTATCAAGAAATCACATTAGGATTCTCTTTTTCACCTGTTCCTTAAAACACTAGTGCTTAGGAAATCTATTGGAGGCAGAAGCAGTCAAGGTAGCTTAGGGTTAGGGTGAGGGTTAGGGTATGGCTTAGGGTACGGTTCGGGGAGGGAGGGGTTCGGGTAGGGCGTAGGGTATGGGTTAGGTATAGGGTTAGGGCTAGTGTTAGGGTTAGGGCTCGGTTTAGGGTATGGGTTCGGATTAGGGTACGCGTTAGGGTTAGGGTAGGGGTTAGGGTTAGGGTACGCATTAGGGTGCGGGTAGTTATTAAACCTATCACACTCTCTAGAAACCCCTTAGCACGTAAAGGAATATTATTTGGGGGTCCAACCATGGAGAAGAGTTTAGACACGAGGAGAAGATAAGGAACACACCCATTATCAAGAAATCACATTAGGATTCTCTTTTTCACCTGTTCCTTAAAACACTAGTGCTTAGGAAATCTATTGGAGGCAGAAGCAGTCAAGGGTAGCTTAGGGTTAGGGTGAGGGTTAGGGTATGGCTTAGGGTACGGGTTCGGGGAGGGGTTCGGGGAGGGGTTCGGGTAGGGCGTAGGGTATGGGTTAGGGTTAGGGTTAGGTTTAGTGTTAGGGTTAGGGCTCGGTTTAGGGTACGGGTTAGGATTAGGGTACGTGTTAGTGTTAGGGTAGGGGTTAGGGTTAGGGTACGCGATAGGGTGAGGTTAGTTATTAAACCTATCCCACTCTGTAGATACCCCTTAGCACGTAAAGGAATATTATTTGGTGGTCCAGCCATGGAGAAGAGTTTAGACACTAGGAGAAGATAAGGAACACACCCATTATCAAGAAATCACATTAGGATTCTCTTTTTAACCTGTTCCTTAAAACACTAGTGCTTAGGAAATCTATTGGAGGCAGAAGCCGTCAAGGGTAGCTTAGGGTTAGGGTTAGGGTTAGGGTGAGGGTTAGGGTACGGTTTAGGGTACGGGTTCAGGGAGGGGTTCGGGTAGGGCGTAGGGTATGGGTTAGGGTTAGGGTTAGAGTTAGTGTTAGGGTTAGGGCTCGGTTTAGAGTACGGGTTAGGATTAGGGTACGCGCTAGGGTTAGGGTAGGGGTTAGGGTTAGGGTACGCGTTAGGGTGAGGGTAGTTATTAAACCTATCCCACTCTCTAGATACCCCTTAGCACGTAAAGGAATATTATTTGGGGGTCCATTCATGGAGAAGAGTTTAGACACTAGGAGAAGATAAGGAACACACCCATTATCACGAAATCACATTAGGATTCTCTTTTTAACCTGTTCCTTAAAACACTAGTGCTTAGGAAATCTATTGGAGGCAGAAGCAGGTCAAGGGTAGCTTAGGGTTAGGGTTAGGGTTAGGGTGAGGGTTAGGGTACGGCTTAGGGTATGGGTTCGGGGAGGGGTTCGGGTAGGGCATAGGGTATGGGTTAGGGTTAGGGTTAGGGTTAGTGTTAGGTTTAGGGCTCGGTTTAGGGTACGGGTTAGGATTAGGGTACGCGTTAGTGTTAGGGTAGTGGTTAGGGTTAGGGTACGCTTTAGGGTGAGGGTAGTTATTAAACCTATCCCACTCTCTAGATACCCCTTAGCACGTAAAGGAATATTATTTGAGGGTCCAGCCATGGAGAAGAGTTTAGACACTAGGAGAAGATAAGGAACACACCCATTATCAAGAAATCACAATATGATTCTCTTTTTAAACTGTTCCTTAAAACACTAGTGCTTAGGAAATCTATTGGAGGCAGAAGCAGTCAAGGGTAGCTTAGGGTTAGGGTTAGGGTTAGGGTGAGGGTTAGGGTACGGCTTAGGGTACGGGTTCGGGGAGGGGTTCGGGTAGGGCGTAGGGTATTGGTTAGGGTTTGGGTTAGGGCTAGTGTTAGGGTTAGGGCTCGGTTTAGGATACGGGTTAGGATTAGGGTACGCGTTAGGGTTAGGGTAGGGGTTAGGGTTAGGGAACGCGTTAGGGTGAGGGTAGTTATTAAACCTATCCCACTCTCTAGATACCCCTTAGCACGTAAAGGAATATTATTTGGGGGTCCAGCCATGGAGAAGAGTTTAGACACGAGGAGAAGATAAGGAACACACCCATTATCAAGAAATCACATTAGGATTCTCTTTTTAACCTGTTCCTTAAAACAATAGTGCTTAGGAAATCTATTGGAGGCAGAAGCAGTCAAGGGTAGCTTAGGGTTAGGGTTAGGGTTAGGGTGAGGGTTAGGGTACGGTTTAGGGTACGGGTCCAGGGAGGGGTTCGGGTAGGGCGTAGGGTATGGGTTAGGGTTAGTGTTAGAGATAGTGTTAGGGTTAGGGCTCGGTTTAGAGTACGGGTTAGGATTAGGGTACGCGCTAGGGTTAGGGTAGGGGTTAGGGTTAGGGTACGCGTTAGGGTGAGGGTAGTTATTAAACCTATCCCACTCTCTAGATACCCCTTAGCACGTAAAGGAATATTATTTGGGGGTCCAGCCATGGAGAAGAGTTTAGACACTAGGAGAAGATAAGGAACACACCCATTATCACGAAATCACATTAGGATTCTATTTTTAACCTGTTCCTTAAAACACTAGTGCTTAGGAAATCTATTGGAGGCAGAAGCAGTCAAGGGTAGCTTCGGGTTAGTGTTAGGGTTAGGTTGAGGGCTAGGGTATGGCTTAGGGTACGGGTTCGGGGAGGGGTTCGGGTAGGGCGTAGGGTATGGGTTAGGGTTAGGGTTAGGGCTAGCGTTAGGTTTAGGGCTCGGTTTAGGGTACGGGTTAGGATTAGGGTACGCGTTAGTGTTAGGGTAGGGGTTAGGGTTAGGGTACGCGATAGGGTGAGGTTAGTTATTAAACCTATCCCACTCTCTAGATACCCCTTAGCACGTAAAGGAATATTATTTGGTGGTCCAGCCATGGAGAAGAGTTTAGACACTAGGAGAAGATAAGGAACACACCCATTATCACGAAATCACATTAGGATTCTCTTTTTAACCTGTTCCTTAAAACACTAGTGCTTAGGAAATCTATTGGAGGCAGAAGCAGTCAAGGGTAGCTTCGGGTTAGTGTTAGGGTTAGGGTGAGGGCTAGGGTATGGCTTAGGGTACGGGTTCGGGGAGGGGTTCGGGTAGGGCGTAGGGTATGGGTTAGGGTTAGGGTTAGGGCTAGCGTTAGGTTTAGGCCTCGGTTTAGGGTACGGGTTAGGATTAGGGTACGCGTTAGGGTTAGGGTAGGGGTTAGGGTTAGGGTACGCGTTAGGGTGAGGGTAGTTATTAAACCTATCCCACTCTCTAGATACCCCTTAGCACGTAAAGGAATATTATTTGGGGGTCCAGCCATGGAGAAGAGTTTAGACACGAGGAGAAGATAAGGAACACACCCATTATCAAGAAATCACATTAGGATTCTCTTTTTAACCTGTTCCTTAAAACACTAGTGCTTAGGAAATCTATTGGAGGCAGAAGCAGTCAAGGGTAGCTTAGGGTTAGGGTTAGGGTTAGGGTGAGGTTTAGGGTACGGCTTAGGGTACGGGTTCGGGGAGGGGTTCGGGTAGGGCGTAGGGTATGGGTTAGGGTTAGGGTTAGGGTTAGTGTTAGGGTTAGGGCTCGGTTTAGGTTACGGGTTAGGATTAGGGTACGCGTTAGGGTTAGGGTAGGGGTTAGGGTTAGTGTACGCGTTAGGGTGAGGGTAGTTATTAAACCTATCCCACTCTCTAGATACCCCTTAGCACGTAAAGGAATATTAATGGGGGTCCAGCCATGGAGAAGAGTTTAGACACTAGGAGAAGATAAGGAACACACCCATTATCACGAAATCACATTAGGATTCTCTTTTTAACCTGTTCCTTAAAACACTAGTGCTTAGGAAATCTATTGGAGGCAGAAGCAGTCAAGGGTAGCTTAGGGGTAGGGTTTGGGTTAGGGTGAGGGTTAGGGTATGGCTTAGGGTACGGGTTCGGGGAGGGGTTCGGGTAGGGCGTAGGGTATGGGTTAGGTATAGGGTTAGGGCTAGTGTTAGGGTTAGGGCTCGGTTTAGGGTATGGGTTCGGATTAGGGTACGCGTTAGGGTTAGGGTAGGGGTTAGGGTTAGGGTACGCATTAGGGTGCGGGTAGTTATTAAACCTATCACACTCTCTAGAAACCCCTTAGCACGTAAAGGAATATTATTTGGGGGTCCAACCATGGAGAAGAGTTTAGACACGAGGAGAAGATAAGGAACACACCCATTATCAAGAAATCACATTAGGATTCTCTTTTTCACCTGTTCCTTAAAACACTAGTGCTTAGGAAATCTATTGGAGGCAGAAGCAGTCAAGGGTAGCTTAGGGTTAGGGTGAGGGTTAGGGTATGGCTTAGGGTACGGGTTCGGGGAGGGGTTCGGGGAGGGGTTCGGGTAGGGCGTAGGGTATGGGTTAGGGTTAGGGTTAGGTTTAGTGTTAGGGTTAGGGCTCGGTTTAGGGTACGGGTTAGGATTAGGGTACGTGTTAGTGTTAGGGTAGGGGTTAGGGTTAGGGTACGCGATAGGGTGAGGTTAGTTATTAAACCTATCCCACTCTGTAGATACCCCTTAGCACGTAAAGGAATATTATTTGGTGGTCCAGCCATGGAGAAGAGTTTAGACACTAGGAGAAGATAAGGAACACACCCATTATCAAGAAATCACATTAGGATTCTCTTTTTAACCTGTTCCTTAAAACACTAGTGCTTAGGAAATCTATTGGAGGCAGAAGCCGTCAAGGGTAGCTTAGGGTTAGGGTTAGGGTTAGGGTGAGGGTTAGGGTACGGTTTAGGGTACGGGTTCAGGGAGGGGTTCGGGTAGGGCGTAGGGTATGGGTTAGGGTTAGGGTTATAGGTAGTGTTAGGGTTAGGGCTCGGTTTAGAGTACGGGTTAGGATTAGGGTACGCGCTAGGGTTAGGGTAGGGGTTAGGGTTAGGGTACGCGTTAGGGTGAGGGTAGTTATTAAACCTATCCCACTCTCTAGATACCCCTTAGCACGTAAAGGAATATTATTTGGGGGTCCATTCATGGAGAAGAGTTTAGACACTAGGAGAAGATAAGGAACACACCCATTATCACGAAATCACATTAGGATTCTCTTTTTAACCTGTTCCTTAAAACACTAGTGCTTAGGAAATCTATTGGAGGCAGAAGCAGTCAAGGGTAGCTTAGGGTTAGGGTTAGGGTTAGGGTGAGGGTTAGGGTACGGCTTAGGGTATGGGTTCGGGGAGGGGTTCGGGTAGGGCATAGGGTATGGGTTAGGGTTAGGGTTAGGGTTAGTGTTAGGTTTAGGGCTCGGTTTAGGGTACGGGTTAGGATTAGGGTACGCGTTAGTGTTAGGGTAGTGGTTAGGGTTAGGGTACGCTTTAGGGTGAGGGTAGTTATTAAACCTATCCCACTCTCTAGATACCCCTTAGCACGTAAAGGAATATTATTTGAGGGTCCAGCCATGGAGAAGAGTTTAGACACTAGGAGAAGATAAGGAACACACCCATTATCAAGAAATCACAATATGATTCTCTTTTTAAACTGTTCCTTAAAACACTAGTGCTTAGGAAATCTATTGGAGGCAGAAGCAGTCAAGGGTAGCTTAGGGTTAGGGTTAGGGTTAGGGTGAGGGTTAGGGTACGGCTTAGGGTACGGGTTCGGGGAGGGGTTCGGGTAGGGCGTAGGGTATTGGTTAGGGTTTGGGTTAGGGCTAGTGTTAGGGTTAGGGCTCGGTTTAGGATACGGGTTAGGATTAGGGTACGCGTTAGGGTTAGGGTAGGGGTTAGGGTTAGGGAACGCGTTAGGGTGAGGGTAGTTATTAAACCTATCCCACTCTCTAGATACCCCTTAGCACGTAAAGGAATATTATTTGGGGGTCCAGCCATGGAGAAGAGTTTAGACACGAGGAGAAGATAAGGAACACACCCATTATCAAGAAATCACATTAGGATTCTCTTTTTAACCTGTTCCTTAAAACAATAGTGCTTAGGAAATCTATTGGAGGCAGAAGCAGTCAAGGGTAGCTTCGGGTTAGTGTTAGGGTTAGGGTGAGGGCTAGGGTATGGCTTAGGGTACGGGTTCGGGGAGGGGTTCGGGTAGGGCGTAGGGTATGGGTTAGGGTTAGGGTTAGGGCTAGCGTTAGGTTTAGGGCTCGGTTTAGGGTACGGGTTAGGATTAGGGTACGCGTTAGGGTTAGGGTAGGGGTTAGGGTTAGGGTACGCGTTAGGGTGAGGGTAGTTATTAAACCTATCCCACTCTCTAGATACCCCTTAGCACGTAAAGGAATATTATTTGGGGGTCCAGCCATGGAGAAGAGTTTAGACACGAGGAGAAGATAAGGAACACACCCATTATCAAGAAATCACATTAGGATTCTCTTTTTAACCTGTTCCTTAAAACACTAGTGCTTAGGAAATCTATTGGAGGCAGAAGCAGTCAAGGGTAGCTTAGGGTTAGGGTTAGGGTTAGGGTGAGGTTTAGGGTACGGCTTAGGGTACGGGTTCGGGGAGGGGTTCGGGTAGGGCGTAGGGTATGGGTTAGGGTTAGGGTTAGTGTTAGGGTTAGGGCTCGGTTTAGGGTACGGGTTAGGATTAGGGTACGCGTTAGGGTTAGGGTAGGGGTTAGGGTTAGTGTACGCGTTAGGGTGAGGGTAGTTATTAAACCTATCCCACTCTCTAGATACCCATTAGCACGTAAAGGAATATTAATGGGGGTCCAGCCATGGAGAAGAGTTTAGACACTAGGAGAAGATAAGGAACACACCCATTATCACGGAATCACATTAGGATTCTCTTTTTAACCTGTTCCTTAAAACAATAGTGCTTAGGAAATCTATTGGAGGCAGAAGCAGTCAAGGGTAGCTTAGGGTTAGGGTTAGGGTTAGGGTGAGGGTTAGGGTATGGCTTAGGGTACGGGTTCGGGGAGGGGTTCGGGTAGGGCGTAGGGTATGGGTTAGGGTTAGGGTTAGGTTTAGTGTTAGGGTTAGGGCTCGGTTTAGGGTACGGGTTAGGATTAGGGTACGCGTTAGTGTTAGGGTAGGGGTTAGGGTTAGGGTACGCGATAGGGTGAGGTTAGTTATTAAACCTATCCCACTCTCTAGATACCCCTTAGCACGTAAAGGAATATTATTTGGTGGTCCAGCCATGGAGAAGAGTTTAGACACTAGGAGAAGATAAGGAACACACCCATTATCAAGAAATCACATTAGGATTCTCTTTTTAACCTGTTCCTTAAAACACTAGTGCTTAGGAAATCTATTGGAGGCAGAAGCAGTCAAGGGTAGCTTAGGGTTAGGGTTAGGGTTAGGGTGAGGGTTAGGGTACGGCTTAGGGTACGGGTTCGTGGAGGGGTTCGGGTAGGGCGTAGGGTATTGGTTAGGGTTAGGGTTAGGGCTAGTGTTAGGGTTAGGGCTCGGTTTAGGGTACGGGTTAGGATTAGGGTACGCGTTAGGGTTAGGGTAGGGGTTAGGGTTAGTGTACGCGTTAGGGTGAGGGTAGTTATTAAACCTATCCCACTCTCTAGATACCCCTTAGCACATAAAGGAATATTAATGGGGGTCCAGCCATGGAGAAGAGTTTAGACACTAGGAGAAGATAAGGAACACACCCATTATCACGGAATCACATTAGGATTCTCTTTTTAACCTGTTCCTTAAAACAATAGTGCTTAGGAAATCTATTGGAGGCAGAAGCAGTCAAGGGTAGCTTAGGGTTAGGGTTAGGGTTAGGGTGAGGGTTAGGGTATGGCTTAGGGTACGGGTTCGGGGAGGGGTTCGGGTAGGGCGTAGGGTATGGGTTAGGGTTAGGTTTAGTGTTAGGGTTAGGGCTCGGTTTAGGGTACGGGTTAGGATTAGGGTACGTGTTAGTGTTAGGGTAGGGGTTAGGGTTAGGGTACGCGTTAGGGTGAGGGTAGTTATTAAACCTATCCCACTCTCTAGATACCCCTTAGCACGTAAAGGAATATTATTTGGGGGTCCAGCCATGGAGAAGAGTTTAGACACTAGGAGAAGATAAGGAACACACCCATTATCACGAAATCACATTAGGATTCTCTTTTTAACCTGTTCCTTAAAACACTAGTGCTTAGGAAATCTATTGGAGGCAGAAGCAGTCAAGGGTAGCTTAGGGTTAGGGTTAGGGTTAGGGTGAGGGTTAGGGTACGGCTTAGGGTATGGGTTCGGGGAGGGGTTCGGGTAGGGCATAGGGTATGGGTTAGGGTTAGGGTTAGGGTTAGTGTTAGGGTTAGGGCTCGGTTTAGGGTACGGTGTAGGATTAGGGTACGCGTTAGTGTTAGGGTAGTGGTTAGGGTTAGGGTACGCTTTAGGGTGAGGGTAGTTATTAAACCTATCCCACTCTCTAGATACCCCTTAGCACGTAAAGGAATATTATTTGGGGGTCCAGCCATGGAGAAGAGTTTAGACACTAGGAGAAGATAAGGAACACACCCATTATCAAGAAATCACAATATGATTCTCTTTTTAAACTGTTCCTTAAAACACTAGTGCTTAGGAAATCTATTGGAGGCAGAAGCAGTCAAGGGTAGCTTAGGGTTAGGGTTAGGGTTAGGGTGAGGGTTAGGGTACGGCTTAGGGTACGGGTTCGGGGAGGGGTTCGGGTAGGGCGTAGGGTATTGGTTAGGGTTTGGGTTAGGGCTAGTGTTAGGGTTAGGGCTCGGTTTAGGATACGGGTTAGGATTAGGGTACGCGTTAGGGTTAGGGTAGGGGTTAGGGTTAGGGAACGCGTTAGGGTGAGGGTAGTTATTAAACTTATCCCACTCTCTAGATACCCCTTAGCACGTAAAGGAATATTATTTGGGGGTCCAGCCATGGAGAAGAGTTTAGACACGAGGAGAAGATAAGGAACACACCCATTATCAAGAAATCACATTAGGATTCTCTTTTTAACCTGTTCCTTAAAACAATAGTGCTTAGGAAATCTATTGGAGGCAGAAGCAGTCAAGGGTAGCTTAGGGTTAGGGTTAGGGTTAGGGTGAGGGTTAGGGTACGGTTTAGGGTACGGGTTCAGGGAGGGGTTCGGGTAGGGCGTAGGGTATGGGTTAGGGTTAGGGTTAGGGCTAGCGTTAGGTTTAGGGCTCGGTTTAGGGTACGGGTTAGGATTAGGGTACGCGTTAGGGTTAGGGTAGGGGTTAGGGTTAGGGTACGCGTTAGGGTGAGGGTAGTTATTAAACCTATCCCACTCTCTAGATACCCCTTAGCACGTAAAGGAATATTATTTGGGGGTCCAGCCATGGAGAAGAGTTTAGACACGAGGAGAAGATAAGGAACACACCCATTATCAAGAAATCACATTAGGATTCTCTTTTTAACCTGTTCCTTAAAACACTAGTGCTTAGGAAATCTATTGGAGGCAGAAGCAGTCAAGGGTAGCTTAGGGTTAGGGTTAGGGTTAGGGTGAGGTTTAGGGTACGGCTTAGGGTACGGGTTCGGGGAGGGGTTCGGGTAGGGCGTAGGGTATGGGTTAGGGTTAGGGTTAGGGTTAGTGTTAGGGTTAGGGCTCGGTTTAGGTTACGGGTTAGGATTAGGGTACGCGTTAGGGTTAGGGTAGGGGTTAGGGTTAGTGTACGCGTTAGGGTGAGGGTAGTTATTAAACCTATCCCACTCTCTAGATACCCCTTAGCACGTAAAGGAATATTAATGGGGGTCCAGCCATGGAGAAGAGTTTAGACACTAGGAGAAGATAAGGAACACACCCATTATCACGGAATCACATTAGGATTCTCTTTTTAACCTGTTCCTTAAAACACTAGTGCTTAGGAAATCTATTGGAGGCAGAAGCAGTCAAGGGTAGCTTAGGGTTAGGGTTTGGGTTAGGGTGAGGGTTAGGGTATGGCTTAGGGTACGGGTTCGGGGAGGGGTTCGGGTAGGGCGTAGGGTATGGGTTAGGGTTAGGGTTAGGGCTCGGTTTAGGGTATGGGTTCGGATGAGGGTACGCGTTATGGTTAGGGTAGGGGTTAGGGGTAGGGTACGCATTAGGGTGCGGGTAGTTATTAAACCTATCACACTCTCTAGAAACCCCTTAGCACGTAAAGGAATATTATTTGGGGGTCCAACCATGGAGAAGAGTTTAGACACGAGGAGAAGATAAGGAACACACCCATTATCAAGAAATCACATTAGGATTCTCTTTTTCACCTGTTCCTTAAAACACTAGTGCTTAGGAAATCTATTGGAGGCAGAAGCAGTCAAGGGTAGCTTAGGGTTAGGGTGAGGGTTAGGGTATGGCTTAGGGTACGGGTTCGGGGAGGCGTTCGGGGAGGGGTTCGAGTAGGGCGTAGGGTATGGGTTAGGGTTAGGGTTAGGTTTAGTGTTAGGGTTAGGGCTCGGTTTAGGGTACGGGTTAGGATTAGGGTACGTGTTAGTGTTAGGGTAGGGGTTAGGGTTAGGGTACGCGATAGGGTGAGGTTAGTTATTAAACCTATCCCACTCTGTAGATACCCCTTAGCACGTAAAGGAATATTATTTGGTGGTCCAGCCATGGAGAAGAGTTTAGACACTAGGAGAAGATAAGGAACACACCCATTATCAAGAAATCACATTAGGATTCTCTTTTTAACCTGTTCCTTAAAACACTAGTGCTTAGGAAATCTATTGGAGGCAGAAGCAGTCAAGGGTAGCTTAGGGTTAGGGTTAGGGTTAGGGTGAGGGTTAGGGTACGGCTTAGGGTATGGGTTCGGGGAGGGGTTCGGGTAGGGCATAGGGTATGGGTTAGGGTTAGGGTTAGGGTTAGTGTTAGGGTTAGGGCTCGGTTTAGGATACGGGGTAGGATTAGGGTACGCGTTAGTGTTAGGGTAGTGGTTAGGGTTAGGGTACGCTTTAGGGTGAGGGTAGTTATTAAACCTATCCCACTCTCTAGATACCCCTTAGCACGTAAAGGAATATTATTTGGGGGTCCAGCCATGGAGAAGAGTTTAGACACTAGGAGAAGATAAGGAACACACCCATTATCAAGAAATCACAATATGATTCTCTTTTTAAACTGTTCCTTAAAACACTAGTGCTTAGGAAATCTATTGGAGGCAGAAGCAGTCAAGGGTAGCTTAGGGTTAGGGTTAGGGTTAGGGTGAGGGTTAGGGTACGGCTTAGGGTACGGGTTCGGGGAGGGGTTCGGGTAGGGCGTAGGGTATGGGTTAGGGTTTGGGTTAGGGCTAGTGTTAGGGTTAGGGCTCGGTTTAGGATACGGGTTAGGATTAGGGTACGCGTTAGGGTTAGGGTAGGGGTTAGGGTTAGGGAACGCGTTAGGGTGAGGGTAGTTATTAAACTTATCCCACTCTCTAGATACCCCTTAGCACGTAAAGGAATATTATTTGGGGGTCCAGCCATGGAGAAGAGTTTAGACACGAGGAGAAGATAAGGAACACACCCATTATCAAGAAATCACATTAGGATTCTCTTTTTAACCTGTTCCTTAAAACAATAGTGCTTAGGAAATCTATTGGAGGCAGAAGCAGTCAAGGGTAGCTTAGGGTTAGGGTTAGGGTTAGGGTGAGGGTTAGGGTACGGTTTAGGGTACGGGTTCAGGGAGGGGTTCGGGTAGGGCGTAGGGTATGGGTTAGGGTTAGGGTTAGAGTTAGTGTTAGGGTTAGGGCTCGGTTTAGAGTACGGGTTAGGATTAGGGTACGCGCTAGGGTTAGGGTAGGGGTTAGGGTTAGGGTACGCGTTAGGGTGAGGATAGTTATTAAACCTATCCCACTCTCTAGATACCCCTTAGCACGTAAAGGAATATTATTTGGGGGTCCAGCCATGGAGAAGAGTTTAGACACTAGGAGAAGATAAGGAACACACCCATTATCACGAAATCACATTAGGATTCTCTTTTTAACCTGTTCCTTAAAACACTAGTGCTTAGGAAATCTATTGGAGGCAGAAGCAGTCAAGGGTAGCTTAGGGTTAGGGTTAGGGTTAGGGTGAGGGTTAGGGTACGGCTTAGGGTATGGGTTCGGGGAGGGGTTCGGGTAGGGCATAGGGTATGGGTTAGGGTTAGGGTTAGGGTTAGTGTTAGGGTTAGGGCTCGGTTTAGGGTACGGGGTAGGATTAGGGTACGCGTTAGTGTTAGGGTAGTGGTTAGGGTTAGGGTACGCTTTAGGGTGAGGGTAGTTATTAAACCTATCCCACTCTCTAGATACCCCTTAGCACGTAAAGGAATATTATTTGGGGGTCCAGCCATGGAGAAGAGTTTAGACACTAGGAGAAGATAAGGAACACACCCATTATCAAGAAATCACAATATGATTCTCTTTTTAAACTGTTCCTTAAAACACTAGTGCTTAGGAAATCTATTGGAGGCAGAAGCAGTCAAGGGTAGCTTAGGGTTAGGGTTAGGGTTAGGGTGAGGGTTAGGGTACGGCTTAGGGTACGGGTTCGGGGAGGGGTTCGGGTAGGGCGTAGGGTATTGGTTAGGGTTTGGGTTAGGGCTAGTGTTAGGGTTAGGGCTCGGTTTAGGATACGGGTTAGGATTAGGGTACGCGTTAGGGTTAGGGTAGGGGTTAGGGTTAGGGAACGCGTTAGGGTGAGGGTAGTTATTAAACTTATCCCACTCTCTAGATACCCCTTAGCACGTAAAGGAATATTATTTGGGGGTCCAGCCATGGAGAAGAGTTTAGACACGAGGAGAAGATAAGGAACACACCCATTATCAAGAAATCACATTAGGATTCTCTTTTTAACCTGTTCCTTAAAACAATAGTGCTTAGGAAATCTATTGGAGGCAGAAGCAGTCAAGGGTAGCTTAGGGTTAGGGTTAGGGTTAGGGTGAGGGTTAGGGTACGGTTTAGGGTACGGGTTCAGGGAGGGGTTCGGGTAGGGCGTAGGGTATGGGTTAGGGTTAGGGTTAGAGTTAGTGTTAGGGTTAGGGCTCGGTTTAGAGTACGGGTTAGGATTAGGGTACGCGCTAGGGTTAGGGTAGGGGTTAGGGTTAGGGTACGCGTTAGGGTGAGGATAGTTATTAAACCTATCCCACTCTCTAGATACCCCTTAGCACGTAAAGGAATATTATTTGGGGGTCCAGCCATGGAGAAGAGTTTAGACACTAGGAGAAGATAAGGAACACACCCATTATCACGAAATCACATTAGGATTCTCTTTTTAACCTGTTCCTTAAAACACTAGTGCTTAGGAAATCTATTGGAGGCAGAAGCAGTCAAGGGTAGCTTCGGGTTAGTGTTAGGGTTAGGGTGAGGGCTAGGGTATGGCTTAGGGTACGGGTTCGGGGAGGGGTTCGGGTAGGGCGTAGGGTATGGGTTAGGGTTAGGGTTAGGGCTAGCGTTAGGTTTAGGGCTCGGTTTAGGGTACGGGTTAGGATTAGGGTACGCGTTAGGGTTAGGGTAGGGGTTAGGGTTAGGGTACGCGTTAGGGTGAGGGTAGTTATTAAACCTATCCCACTCTCTAGATACCCCTTAGCACGTAAAGGAATATTATTTGGGGGTCCAGCCATGGAGAAGAGTTTAGACACGAGGAGAAGATAAGGAACACACCCATTATCAAGAAATCACATTAGGATTCTCTTTTTAACCTGTTCCTTAAAACACTAGTGCTTAGGAAATCTATTGGAGGCAGAAGCAGTCAATGGTAGCTTAGGGTTAGGGTCAGGGTTAGGGTGAGGTTTAGGGTACGGCTTAGGGTACGGGTTCGGGGAGGGGTTCGGGTAGGGCGTAGGGTATGGGTTAGGGTTAGGGTTAGGGTTAGTGTTAGGGTTAGGGCTCGGTTTAGGGTACGGGTTAGGATTAGGGTACGCGTTAGGGTTAGGGTAGGGGTTAGGGTTAGTGTACGCGTTAGGGTGAGGGTAGTTATTAAACCTATCCCACTCTCTAGATACCCCTTAGCACGTAAAGGAATATTAATGGGGGTCCAGCCATGGAGAAGAGTTTAGACACTAGGAGAAGATAAGGAACACACCCATTATCACGGAATCACATTAGGATTCTCTTTTTAACCTGTTCCTTAAAACAATAGTGCTTAGGAAATCTATTGGAGGCAGAAGCAGTCAAGGGTAGCTTAGTGTTAGGGTTAGGGTTAGGGTGAGGGTTAGGGTACGGTTTAGGGTACGGGTTCAGGGAGGGGTTCGGGTAGGGCGTAGGGTATGGGTTAGGGTTAGGGTTAGAGTTAGTGTTAGGGTTAGGGCTCGGTTTAGAGTACGGGTTAGGATTAGGGTACGCGCTAGGGTTAGGGTAGGGGTTAGGGTTAGGGTACGCGTTAGGGTGAGGGTAGTTATTAAACCTATCCCACTCTCTAGATACCCCTTAGCACGTAAAGGAATATTATTTGGGGGTCCAGCCATGGAGAAGAGTTTAGACACTAGGAGAAGATAAGGAACACACCCATTATCACGAAATCACATTAGGATTCTCTTTTTAACCTGTTCCTTAAAACACTAGTGCTTAGGAAATCTATTGGAGGCAGAAGCAGTCAAGGGTAGCTTCGGGTTAGTGTTAGGGTTAGGGTGAGGGCTAGGGTATGGCTTAGGGTACGGGTTCGGGGAGGGGTTCGGGTAGGGCGTAGGGTATGGGTTAGGGTTAGGGTTAGGGCTAGCGTTAGGTTTAGGGCTCGGTTTAGGGTACGGGTTAGGATTAGGGTACGCGTTAGGGTTAGGGTAGGGGTTAGGGTTAGGGTACGCGTTAGGGTGAGGGTAGTTATTAAACCTATCCCACTCTCTAGATACCCCTTAGCACGTAAAGGAATATTATTTGGGGGTCCAGCCATGGAGAAGAGTTTAGACACGAGGAGAAGATAAGGAACACACCCATTATCAAGAAATCACATTAGGATTCTCTTTTTAACCTGTTCCTTAAAACACTAGTGCTTAGGAAATCTATTGGAGGCAGAAGCAGACAAGGGTAGCTTAGGGTTAGGGTTAGGGTTAGGGTGAGGTTTAGGGTACGGCTTAGGGTACGGGTTCGGGGAGGGGTTCGGGTAGGGCGTAGGGTATGGGTTAGGGTTAGGGTTAGGGTTAGTGTTAGGGTTAGGGCTCGGTTAGGGTACGGGTTAGGATTAGGGTACGCGTTAGGGTTAGGGTAGGGGTTAGGGTTAGTGTACGCGTTAGGGTGAGGGTAGTTATTAAACCTATCCCACTCTCTAGATACCCCTTAGCACGTAAAGGAATATTAATGGGGGTCCAGCCATGGAGAAGAGTTTAGACACTAGGAGAAGATAAGGAACACACCCATTATCACGGAATCACATTAGGATTCTCTTTTTAACCTGTTCCTTAAAACACTAGTGCTTAGGAAATCTATTGGAGGCAGAAGCAGTCAAGGGTAGCTTAGGGTTAGGGTTTGGGTTAGGGTGAGGGTTAGGGTATGGCTTAGGGTACGGGTTCGGGGAGGGGTTCGGGTAGGGCGTAGGGTATGGGTTAGGGTTAGGGTTAGGGCTCGGTTTAGGGTATGGGTTCGGATTAGGGTACGCGTTAGGGTTAGGGTAGGGGTTAGGGTTAGGGTACGCATTAGGGTGCGGGTAGTTATTAAACCTATCACACTCTCTAGAAACCCCTTAGCACGTAAAGGAATATTATTTGGGGGTCCAACCATGGAGAAGAGTTTAGACACGAGGAGAAGATAAGGAACACACCCATTATCAAGAAATCACATTAGGATTCTCTTTTTCACCTGTTCCTTAAAACACTAGTGCTTAGGAAATCTATTGGAGGCAGAAGCAGTCAAGGGTAGCTTAGGGTTAGGGTGAGGGTTAGGGTATGGCTTAGGGTACGGGTTCGGGGAGGGGTTCGGGGAGGGGTTCGGGTAGGGCGTAGGGTATGGGTTAGGGTTAGGGTTAGGTTTAGTGTTAGGGTTAGGGCTCGGTTTAGGGTACGGGTTAGGATTAGGGTACGTGTTAGTGTTAGGGTAGGGGTTAGGGTTAGGGTACGCGATAGGGTGAGGTTAGTTATTAAACCTATCCCACTCTGTAGATACCCCTTAGCACGTAAAGGAATATTATTTGGTGGTCCAGCCATGGAGAAGAGTTTAGACACTAGGAGAAGATAAGGAACACACCCATTATCAAGAAATCACATTAGGATTCTCTTTTTAACCTGTTCCTTAAAACACTAGTGCTTAGGAAATCTATTGGAGGCAGAAGCAGTCAAGGGTAGCTTAGGGTTAGGGTTAGGGTTAGGGTGAGGGTTAGGGTACGGTTTAGGGTACGGGTTCAGGGAGGGGTTCGGGTAGGGCGTAGGGTATGGGTTAGGGTTAGGGTTAGAGTTAGTGTTAGGGTTAGGGCTCGGTTTAGAGTACGGGTTACGATTAGGGTACGCGCTAGGGTTAGGGTAGGGGTTAGGGTTAGGGTACGCGTTAGGGTGAGGGTAGTTATTAAACCTATCCCACTCTCTAGATACCCCTTAGCACGTAAAGAAATATTATTTGGGGGTCCAGCCATGGAGAAGAGTTTAGACACTAGGAGAAGATAAGGAACACACCCATTATCACGAAATCACATTAGGATTCTCTTTTTAACCTGTTCCTTAAAACACTAGTGCTTAGGAAATCTATTGGAGTCAGAAGCAGTCAAGGGTAGCTTCGGGTTAGTGTTAGGGTTAGGGTGAGGGCTAGGGTATGGCTTAGGGTACGGGTTCGGGGAGGGGTTCGGGTAGGGCGTAGGGTATGGGTTAGGGTTAGGGTTAGGGCTCGCGTTAGGTTTAGGCCTCGGTTTAGGGTACGGGTTAGGATTAGGGTACGCGTTAGGGTTAGGGTAGGGGTTAGGGTTAGGGTACGCGTTAGGGTGAGGGTAGTTATTAAACCTATCCCACTCTCTAGATACCCCTTAGCACGTAAAGGAATATTATTTGGGGGTCCAGCCATGGAGAAGAGTTTAGACACGAGGAGAAGATAAGGAACACACCCATTATCAAGAAATCACATTAGGATTCTCTTTTTAACCTGTTCCTTAAAACACTAGTGCTTAGGAAATCTATTGGAGGCAGAAGCAGTCAAGGGTAGCTTAGGGTTAGGGTTAGGGTTAGGGTGAGGGTTAGGGTACGGCTTAGGGTACGGGTTCGGGGAGGGGTTCGGGTAGGGCGTAGGGTATGGGTTAGGGTTAGAGTTAGGTTTAGTGTTAGGGTTAGGGCTCGGTTTAGGGTACGGGTTAGGATTAGGGTACGTGTTAGTGTTAGGGTAGGGGTTAGGGTTAGGGTACGCGATAGGGTGAGGTTAGTTATTAAACCTATCCCACTCTCTAGATACCCCTTAGCACGTAAAGGAATATTATTTGGTGGTCCAGCCATGGAGAAGAGTTTAGACACTAGGAGAAGATAAGGAACACACCCATTATCACGAAATCACATTAGGATTCTCTTTTTAACCTGTTCCTTAAAACACTAGTGCTTAGGAAATCTATTGGAGGCAGAAGCAGTCAAGGGTAGCTTAGGGGTAGGGTTTGGGTTAGGGTGAGGGTTAGGGTATGGCTTAGGGTACGGGTTCGGGGAGGGGTTCGGGTAGGGCGTAGGGTATGGGTTAGGTATAGGGTTAGGGCTAGTGTTAGGGTTAGGGCTCGGTTTAGGGTATGGGTTCGGATTAGGGTACGCGTTAGTGTTAGGGTAGGGGTTAGGGTTAGGGTACGCATTAGGGTGCGGGTAGTTATTAAACCTATCACACTCTCTAGAAACCCCTTAGCACGTAAAGGAATATTATTTGGGGGTCCAACCATGGAGAAGAGTTTAGACACGAGGAGAAGATACGGAACACACCCATTATCAAGAAATCACATTAGGATTCTCTTTTTCACCTGTTCCTTAAAACACTAGTGCTTAGGAAATCTATTGGAGGCAGAAGCAGTCAAGGGTAGCTTAGGGTTAGGGTGAGGGTTAGGGTATGGCTTAGGGTACGGGTTCGGGGAGGGGTTCGGGGAGGGGTTCGTGTAGGGCGTAGGGTATGGGTTAGGGTTAGGGTTAGGTTTAGTGTTAGGGTTAGGGCTCGGTTTAGGGTACGGGTTAGGATTAGGGTACGTGTTAGTGTTAGGGTAGGGGTTAGGGTTAGGGTACGCGATAGGGTGAGGTTAGTTATTAAACCTATCCCACTCTGTAGATACCCCTTAGCACGTAAAGGAATATTATTTGGTGGTCCAGCCATGGAGAAGAGTTTAGACACTAGGAGAAGATAAGGAACACACCCATTATCAAGAAATCACATTAGGATTCTCTTTTTAACCTGTTCCTTAAAACACTAGTGCTTAGGAAATCTATTGGAGGCAGAAGCCGTCAAGGGTAGCTTAGGGTTAGGGTTAGGGTTAGGGTGAGGGTTAGGGTACGGTTTAGGGTACGGGTTCAGGGAGGGGTTCGGGTAGGGCGTAGGGTATGGGTTAGGGTTAGGGTTAGAGTTAGTGTTAGGGTTAGGGCTCGGTTTAGAGTACGGGTTAGGATTAGGGTACGCGCTAGGGTTAGGGTAGGGGTTAGGGTTAGGGTACGCGTTAGGGTGAGGGTAGTTATTAAACCTATCCCACTCTCTAGATACCCCTTAGCACGTAAAGGAATATTATTTGGGGGTCCAGCCATGGAGAAGAGTTTAGACACTAGGAGAAGATAAGGAACACACCCATTATCAAGAAATCACAATATGATTCTCTTTTTAAACTGTTCCTTAAAACACTAGTGCTTAGGAAATCTATTGGAGGCAGAAGCAGTCAAGGGTAGCTTAGGGTTAGGGTTAGGGTTAGGGTGAGGGTTAGGGTACGGCTTAGGGTACGGGTTCGGGGAGGGGTTCGGGTAGGGCGTAGGGTATTGGTTAGGGTTTGGGTTAGGGCTAGTGTTAGGGTTAGGGCTCGGTTTAGGGTACGGGTTAGGATTAGGGTACGCGTTAGGGTTAGGGTAGGGGTTAGGGTTAGGGAACGCGTTAGGGTGAGGGTAGTTATTAAACCTATCCCACTCTCTAGATACCCCTTAGCACGTAAAGGAATATTATTTGGGGGTCCAGCCATGGAAAAGAGTTTAGACACGAGGAGAAGATAAGGAACACACCCATTATCAAGAAATCACATTAGGATTCTCTTTTTAACCTGTTCCTTAAAACAATAGTGCTTAGGAAATCTATTGGAGGCAGAAGCAGTCAAGGGTAGCTTAGGGTTAGGGTTAGGGTTAGGGTGAGGGTTAGGGTACGGTTTAGGGTACGGGTTCAGGGAGGGGTTCGGGTAGGGCGTAGGGTATGGGTTAGGGTTAGGGTTAGAGTTAGTGTTAGGGTTAGGGCTCGGTTTAGAGTACGGGTTAGGATTACGGTACGCGCTAGGGTTAGGGTAAGGGTTAGGGTTAGGGTACGCGTTAGGGTGAGGGTAGTTATTAAACCTATCCCACTCTCTAGATACCCCTTAGCACGTAAAGGAATATTATTTGGGGGTCCAGCCATGGAGAAGAGTTTAGACACTAGGAGAAGATAAGGAACACACCCATTATCACGAAATCACATTAGGATTCTCTTTTTAACCTGTTCCTTAAAACACTAGTGCTTAGGAAATCTATTGGAGGCAGAAGCTGTCAAGGGTAGCTTCGGGTTAGTGTTAGGGTTAGGGTGAGGGCTAGGGTATGGCTTAGGGTACGGGTTCGGGGAGGGGTTCGGGTAGGGCGTAGGGTATGGGTTAGGGTTAGGGTTAGGGCTAGCGTTAGGTTTAGGGCTCGGTTTAGGGTACGGGTTAGGATTAGGGTACGCGTTAGGGTTAGGGTAGGGGTTAGGGTTAGGGTACGCGTTAGGGTGAGGGTAGTTATTAAACCTATCCCACTCTCTAGATACCCCTTAGCACGTAAAGGAATATTATTTGGGGGTCCAGCCATGGAGAAGAGTTTAGACACGAGGAGAAGATAAGGAACACACCCATTATCAAGAAATCACATTAGGATTCTCTTTTTAACCTGTTCCTTAAAACACTAGTGCTTAGGAAATCTATTGGAGGCAGAAGCAGTCAAGGGTAGCTTAGGGTTAGGGTGAGGTTTAGGGTACGGCTTAGGGTATGGGTTCGGGGAGGGGTTCGGGTAGGGCGTAGGGTATGGGTTAGGGTTAGGGTTAGGGTTAGTGTTAGGGTTAGGGCTCGGTTTAGGGTACGGGTTAGGATTAGGGTTCGCGTTAGGGTTAGGGTAGGGGTTAGGGTTAGTGTACGCGTTAGGGTGAGGGTAGTTATTAAACCTATCCCACTCTCTAGATACCCCTTAGCACGTAAAGGAATATTAATGGGGGTCCAGCCATGGAGAAGAGTTTAGACACTAGGAGAAGATAAGGAACACACCCATTATCACGAAATCACATTAGGATTCTCTTTTTAACCTGTTCCTTAAAACACTAGTGCTTAGGAAATCTATTGGAGGCAGAAGCAGTCAAGGGTAGCTTAGGGTTAGGGTTTGGGTTAGGGTGAGGGTTAGGGTATGGCTTAGGGTACGGGTTCGGGGAGGGGTTCGGGTAGGGCGTAGGGTATGGGTTAGGTATAGGGTTAGGGCTAGTGTTAGGGTTAGGGCTCGGTTTAGGGTATGGGTTCGGATTAGGGTACACGTTAGGGTTAGGGTAGGGGTTAGGGTTAGGGTACGCATTAGGGTGCGGGTAGTTATTAAACCTATCACACTCTCTAGAAACCCCTTAGCACGTAAAGGAATATTATTTGGGGGTCCAACCATGGAGAAGAGTTTAGACACGAGGAGAAGATAAGGAACACACCCATTATCAAGAAATCACATTAGGATTCTCTTTTTCACCTGTTCCTTAAAACACTAGTGCTTAGGAAATCTATTGGAGGCAGAAGCAGTCAAGGGTAGCTTAGGGTTAGGGTGAGGGTTAGGGTATGGCTTAGGGTACGGGTTCGGGGAGGGGTTCGGGGAGGGGTTCGGGTAGGGCGTAGGGTATGGGTTAGGGTTAGGGTTAGGTTTAGTGTTAGGGTTAGGGCTCGGTTTAGGGTACGGGTTAGGATTAGGGTACGTGTTAGTGTTAGGGTAGGGGTTAGGGTTAGGGTACGCGATAGGGTGAGGTTAGTTATTAAACCTATCCCACTCTGTAGATACCCCTTAGCACGTAAAGGAATATTATTTGGTGGTCCAGCCATGGAGAAGAGTTTAGACACTAGGAGAAGATAAGGAACACACCCATTATCAAGAAATCACATTAGGATTCTCTTTTTAACCTGTTCCTTAAAACACTAGTGCTTAGGAAATCTATTGGAGGCAGAAGGCGTCAAGGGTAGCTTAGGGTTAGGGTTAGGGTTAGGGTGAGGGTTAGGGTACGGTTTAGGGTACGGGTTCAGGGAGGGGTTCGGGTAGGGCGTAGGGTATGGGTTAGGGTTAGGGTTAGAGTTAGTGTTAGGGTTAGGGCTCGGTTTAGAGTACGGGTTAGGATTAGGGTACGCACTAGGGTTAGGGTAGGGGTTAGGGTTAGGGTACGCGTTAGGGTGAGGGTAGTTATTAAACCTATCCCACTCTCTAGATACCCCTTAGCACGTAAAGGAATATTATTTGGGAGTCCAGCCATGGAGAAGAGTTTAGACACTTGCAGAAGATAAGGAACACACCCATTATCACGAAATCACATTAGGATTCTCTTTTTAACCTGTTCCTTAAAACACTAGTGCTTAGGAAATCTATTGGAGGCAGAAGCAGTCAAGGGTAGCTTAGGGGTAGGGTTTGGGTTAGGGTGAGGGTTAGGGTATGGCTTAGGGTACGGGTTCGGGGATGGGTTCGGGTAGGGCGTAGGGTATGGGTTAGGTATAGGGTTAGGGCTAGTGTTAGGGTTAGGGCTCGGTTTAGGGTATGGGTTCGGATTAGGGTACGCGTTAGTGTTAGGGTAGGGGTTAGGGTTAGGGTACGCATTAGGGTGCGGGTAGTTATTAAACCTATCACACTCTCTAGAAACCCCTTAGCACGTAAAGGAATATTATTTGGGGGTCCAACCATGGAGAAGAGTTTAGACACGAGGAGAAGATAAGGAACACACCCATTATCAAGAAATCACATTAGGATTCTCTTTTTCACCTGTTCCTTAAAACACTAGTGCTTAGGAAATCTATTGGAGGCAGAAGCAGTCAAGGTTAGCTTAGTGTTAGGGTGAGGGTTAGGGTATGGCTTAGGGTACGGGTTCGGGGAGGGGTTCGGGGAGGGGTTCGGGTAGGGCGTAGGGTATGGGTTAGGGTTAGGGTTAGGTTTAGTGTTAGGGTTAGGGCTCGGTTTAGGGTACGGGTTAGGATTAGGGTACGTGTTAGTGTTAGGGTAGGGGTTAGGGTTAGGGTACGCGATAGGGTGAGGTTAGTTATTAAACCTATCCCACTCTGTAGATACCCCTTAGCACGTAAAGGAATATTATTTGGTGGTCCAGCCATTGAGAAGAGTTTAGACACTAGGAGAAGATAAGGAACACACCCATTATCAAGAAATCACATTAGGATTCTCTTTTTAACCTGTTCCTTAAAACACTAGTGCTTAGGAAATCTATTGGAGGCAGAAGCCGTCAAGGGTAGCTTAGGGTTAGGGTTAGGGTTAGGGTGAGGGTTAGGGTACGGTTTAGGGTACGGGTTCAGGGAGGGGTTCGGGTAGGGCGTAGGGTATGGGTTAGGGTTAGGGTTAGAGTTAGTGTTAGGGTTAGGGCTCGGTTTAGAGTACGGGTTAGGATTAGGGTATGCGCTAGGGTTAGGGTAGGGGTTAGGGTTAGGGTACGCGTTAGGGTGAGGGTAGTTATTAAACCTATCCCACTCTCTAGATACCCCTTAGCACGTAAAGGAATATTATTTGGGGGTCCAGCCATGGAGAAGAGTTTAGACACTAGGAGAAGATAAGGAACACACCCATTATCAAGAAATCACAATATGATTCTCTTTTTAAACTGTTCCTTAAAACACTAGTGCTTAGGAAATCTATTGGAGGCAGAAGCAGTCAAGGGTAGCTTAGGGTTAGGGTTAGGGTTAGGGTGAGGGTTAGGGTACGGCTTAGGGTACGGGTTCGGGGAGGGGTTCGGGTAGGGCGTAGGGTATTGGTTAGGGTTTGGGTTAGGGCTAGTGTTAGGGTTAGGGCTCGGTTTAGGGTACGGGTTAGGATTAGGGTACGCGTTAGGGTTAGGGTAGGGGTTAGGGTTAGGGAACGCGTTAGGGTGAGGGTAGTTATTAAACCTATCCCACTCTCTAGATACCCCTTAGCACGCGTAAAGGAATATTATTTGGGGGTCCAGCCATGGAAAAGAGTTTAGACACGAGGAGAAGATAAGGAACACACCCATTATCAAGAAATCACATTAGGATTCTCTTTTTAACCTGTTCCTTAAAACAATAGTGCTTAGGAAATCTATTGGAGGCAGAAGCAGTCAAGGGTAGCTTAGGGTTAGGGTTAGGGTTAGGGTGAGGGTTAGGGTACGGTTTAGGGTACGGGTTCAGGGAGGGGTTCGGGTAGGGCGTAGGGTATGGGTTAGGGTTAGGGTTAGAGTTAGTGTTAGGGTTAGGGCTCGGTCTAGAGTACGGGTTAGGATTAGGGTACGCGCTAGGGTTAGGGTAGGGGTTAGGGTTAGGGTACGCGTTAGGGTGAGGGTAGTTATTAAACCTATCCCACTCTCTAGATACCCCTTAGCACGTAAAGGAATATTATTTGGGGGTCCAGCCATGGAGAAGAGTTTAGACACTAGGAGAAGATAAGGAACACACCCATTATCACGAAATCACATTAGGATTCTCTTTTTAACCTGTTCCTTAAAACACTAGTGCTTAGGAAATCTATTGGAGGCAGAAGCTGTCAAGGGTAGCTTTGGGTTAGTGTTAGGGTTAGGGTGAGGGCTAGGGTATGGCTTAGGGTACGGGTTCGGGGAGGGGTTCGGGTAGGGCGTAGGGTATGGGTTAGGGTTAGGGTTAGGGCTAGCGTTAGGTTTAGGGCTCGGTTTAGGGTACGGGTTAGGATTAGGGTACGCGTTAGGGTTAGGGTAGGGGTTAGGGTTAGGGTACGCGTTAGGGTGAGGGTAGTTATTAAACCTATCCCACTCTCTAGATACCCCTTAGCACGTAAAGGAATATTATTTGGGGGTCCAGCCATGGAGAAGAGTTTAGACATGAGGAGAAGATAAGGAACACACCCATTATCAAGAAATCACATTAGGATTCTCTTTTTAACCTGTTCCTTAAAACACTAGTGCTTAGGAAATCTATTGGAGGCAGAAGCAGTCAAGGGTAGCTTAGGGTTAGGGTTAGGGTTAGGGTGAGGTTTAGGGTACGGCTTAGGGTACGGGTTCGGGGAGGGGTTCGGGTAGGGCGTAGGGTATGGGTTAGGGTTAGGGTTAGGGTTAGTGTTAGGGTTAGGGCTCGGTATAGGGTACGGGTTAGGATTAGGGTACGTGTTAGGGTTAGGGTAGGGGTTAGGGTTAGTGTACGCGTTAGGGTGAGGGTAGTTATTAAACCTATCCCACTCTCTAGATACCCCTTAGCACGTAAAGGAATATTAATGGGGGTCCAGCCATGGAGAAGAGTTTAGACACTAGGAGAAGATAAGGAACACACCCATTATCACGAAATCACATTAGGATTCTCTTTTTAACCTGTTCCTTAAAACACTAGTGCTTAGGAAATCTATTGGAGGCAGAAGCAGTCAAGGGTAGCTTAGGGTTAGGGTTTGGGTTAGGGTGAGGGTTAGGGTATGGCTTAGGGTACGGGTTCGGGGAGGGGTTCGGGTAGGGCGTAGGGTATGGGTTAGGTATAGGGTTAGGGCTAGTGTTAGGGTTAGGGCTCGGTTTAGGGTATGGGTTCGGATTAGGGTACACGTTAGGGTTAGGGTAGGGGTTAGGGTTAGGGTACGCATTAGGGTGCGGGTAGTTATTAAACCTATCACACTCTCTAGAAACCCCTTAGCACGTAAAGGAATATTATTTGGGGGTCCAGCCATGGAGAAGAGTTTAGACACGAGGAGAAGATAAGGAACACACCCATTATCAAGAAATCACATTAGGATTCTCTTTTTCACCTGTTCCTTAAAACACTAGTGCTTAGGAAATCTATTGGAGGCAGAAGCAGTCAAGGGTAGCTTAGGGTTAGGGTGAGGGTTAGGGTATGGCTTAGGGTACGGGTTCGGGGAGGGGTTCGGGGAGGGGTTCGGGTAGGGCGTAGGGTATGGGTTAGGGTTAGGGTTAGGTTTAGTGTTAGGGTTAGGGCTCGGTTTAGGGTACGGGTTAGGATTAGGGTACGTGTTAGTGTTAGGGTAGGGGTTAGGGTTAGGGTACGCGATAGGGTGAGGTTAGTTATTAAACCTATCCCACTCTGTAGATACCCCTTAGCACGTAAAGGAATATTATTTGGTGGTCCAGCCATGGAGAAGAGTTTAGACACTAGGAGAAGATAAGGAACACACCCATTATCCAGAAATCACATTAGGATTCTCTTTTTAACCTGTTCCTTAAAACACTAGTGCTTAGGAAATCTATTGGAGGCAGAAGGCGTCAAGGGTAGCTTAGGGTTAGGGTTAGGGTTAGGGTGAGGGTTAGGGTACGGTTTAGGGTACGGGTTCAGGGAGGGGTTCGGGTAGGGCGTAGGGTATGGGTTAGGGTTAGGGTTAGAGTTAGTGTTAGGGTTAGGGCTCGGTTTAGAGTACGGGTTAGGATTAGGGTACGCGCTAGGATTAGGGTAGGGGTTAGGGTTAGGGTACGCGTTAGGGTGAGGGTAGTTATTAAACCTATCCCACTCTCTAGATACCCCTTAGCACGTAAAGGAATATTATTTGGGGGTCCAGCCATGGAGAAGAGTTTAGACACTAGCAGAAGATAAGGAACACACCCATTATCACGAAATCACATTAGGATTCTCTTTTTAACCTGTTCCTTAAAACACTAGTGCTTAGGAAATCTATTGGAGGCAGAAGCAGTCAAGGGTAGCTTAGGGTTAGGGTTAGGGTTAGGGTGAGGTTTAGGGTACGGCTTAGGGTACGGGTTCGGGGAGGGGTTCGGGTAGGGCGTAGGGTATGGGTTAAGGTTAGGGTTAGGGTTAGTGTTAGGGTTAGGGCTCGGTTTAGGGTACGGGTTAGGATTAGGGTACGCGTTAGGGTTAGGGTAGGGGTTAGGGTTAGTGTACGCGTTAGGGTGAGGGTAGTTATTAAACCTATCCCACTCTCTAGATACCCCTTAGCACGTAAAGGAATATTAATGGGGGTCCAGCCATGGAGAAGGGTTTAGACACTAGGAGAAGATAAGGAACACACCCATTATCATGAAATCACATTAGGATTCTCTTTTTAACCTGTTCCTTAAAACACTAGTGCTTAGGAAATCTATTGGAGGCAGAAGCAGTCAAGGGTAGCTTAGGGGTAGGGTTTGGGTTAGGGTGAGGGTTAGGGTGTGGCTTAGGGTACGGGTTCGGGGAGGGGTTCGGGTAGGGCGTAGGGTATGGGTTAGGTATAGGGTTAGGGCTAGTGTTAGGGTTAGGGCTCCGTTTAGGGTATGGGTTCGGATTAGGGTACGCGTTAGGGTTAGGGTAGGGGTTAGGGTTAGGGTACGCATTAGGGTGCGGGTAGTTATTAAACCTATCACACTCTCTAGAAACCCCTTAGCACGTAAAGGAATATTATTTGGGGGTCCAACCATGGAGAAGAGTTTAGACACGAGGAGAAGATAAGGAACACACCCATTATCAAGAAATCACATTAGGATTCTCTTTTTCACCTGTTCCTTAAAACACTAGTGCTTAGGAAATCTATTGGAGGCAGAAGCAGTCAAGGGTAGCTTAGGGTTAGGGTGAGGGTAAGGGTATGGCTTAGGGTACGGGTTCGGGGAGGGGTTCGGGGAGGGGTTCGGGTAGGGCGTAGGGTATGGGTAGGGTTAGGGTTAGGTTTAGTGTTAGGGTTAGGGCTCGGTTTAGGGTACGGGTTAGGATTAGGGTACGTGTTAGTGTTAGGGTAGGGGTTAGGGTTAGGGTACGCGATAGGGTGAGGTTAGTTATTAAACCTATCCCACTCTCTAGATACCCCTTAGCACGTAAAGGAATATTATTTGGGGGTCCAGCCATGGAGAAGAGTTTAGACACTAGGAGAAGATAAGGAACACACCCATTATCATGAAATCACATTAGGATTCTCTTTTTAACCTGTTCCTTAAAACACTAGTGCTTAGGAAATCTATTGGAGGCAGAAGCAGTCAAGGGTAGCTTAGGGTTAGGGTTAGGGTTAGGGTGAGGGTTAGGGTACGGCTTAGGGTACGGGTTCGGGGAGGGGTTCGGGTAGGGCATAGGGTATGGGTTAGGGTTAGGGTTAGGGTTAGTGTTAGGGTTAGGGCTCGGTTTAGGGTACGGGTTAGGATTAGGGTACGCGTTAGTGTTAGGGTAGTGGTTAGCGTTAGGGTACGCTTTAGGGTGAGGGTAGTTATTAAACCTATCCCACTCTCTAGATACCCCTTAGCACGTAAAGGAATATTATTTGGGGGTCCAGCCATGGAGAAGAGTTTAGACACTAGGAGAAGATAAGGAACACACCCATTATCAAGAAATCACATTAGGATTCTCTTTTTAACCTGTTCCTTAAAACACTAGTGCTTAGGAAATCTATTGGAGGCAGAAGCAGTCAAGGGTAGCTTAGGGTTAGGGTTAGGGTTAGGGTGAGGGTTAGGGTACGGCTTAGGGTACGGGTTCGGGGAGGGGTTCGGGTAGGGAGTAGGGTATTGGTTAGGGTTAGGGTTAGGGCTAGTGTTAGGGTTAGGGCTCGGTTTAGGGTACGGGTTAGGATTAGGGTACGCGTTAGGGTTAGGGTAGGGGTTAGGGTTAGGGAACGCGTTAGGGTGAGGGTAGTTATTAAACTTATCCCACTCTCTAGATACCCCTTAGCACGTAAAGGAATATTATTTGGGGGTCCAGCCATGGAGAAGAGTTTAGACACGAGGAGAAGATAAGGAACACACTCATTATCAAGAAATCACATTAGGATTCTCTTTTTAACCTGTTCCCTAAAACACTAGTGCTTAGGAAATCTATTGGAGGCAGAAGCCGTCAAGCGTAGCTTAGGGTTAGGGTTAGGGTTAGGGTGAGGGTTAGGGTACGGTTTAGGGTACGGGTTCAGGGAGGGGTTCGGGTAGGGCGTAGGGTATGGGTTAGGGTTAGGGTTAGAGTTAGTGTTAGGGTTAGGGCTCGGTTTAGAGTACGGGTTAGGATTAGGGTACGCGCTAGGGTTAGGGTAGGGGTTAGGGTTAGGGTACGCGTTAGGGTGAGGGTAGTTATTAAACCTATCCCACTCTCTAGATACCCCTTAGCACGTAAAGGAATATTATTTGGGGGTCCAGCCATGGAGAAGAGTTTAGACACTAGGAGAAGATAAGGAACACCCCCATTATCACGAAATCACATTAGGATTCTCTTTTTAACCTGTTCCTTAAAACACTAGTGCTTAGGAAATCTATTGGAGGCAGAAGCAGTCAAGGGTAGCTTCGGGTTAGTGTTAGGGTTAGGGTGAGGGCTAGGGTATGGCTTAGGGTACGGGTTCGGGGAGGGGTTCGGGTAGGGCGTAGGGTATGGGTTAGGGTTAGGGTTAGGGCTAGCGTTAGGTTTAGGGCTCGGTTTAGGGTACGGGTTAGGATTAGGGTACGCGTTAGGGTTAGGGTAGGGGTTAGGGTTAGGGTACGCGTTAGGGTGAGGGTAGTTATTAAACCTATCCCACTCTCTAGATACCCCTTAGCACGTAAAGGAATATTATTTGGGGGTCCAGCCATGGAGAAGAGTTTAGACACGAGGAGAAGATAAGGAACACACCCATTATCAAGAAATCACATTAGGATTCTCTTTTTAACCTGTTCCTTAAAACACTAGTGCTTAGGAAATCTATTGGAGGCAGAAGCACTCAAGGGTAGCTTAGGGTTAGGGTTAGGGTTAGGGTGAGGTTTAGGGTACGGCTTAGGGTACGGGTTCGGGGAGGGGTTCGGGTAGGGCGTAGGGTATGGGTTAGGGTTAGGGTTAGGGTTAGTGTTAGGGTTAGGGCTCGGTTTAGGGTAGGGTTTAGGGTTAGTGTACGCGTTAGGGTGAGGGTAGTTATTAAACCTATCCCACTCTCTAGATACCCCTTAGCACGTAAAGGAATATTAATGGGGGTCCAGCCATGGAGAAGAGTTTAGACACTAGGGGAAGATAAGGAACACACCCATTATCACGAAATCACATTAGGATTCTCTTTTTAACCTGTTCCTTAAAACACTAGTGCTTAGGAAATCTATTGGAGGCAGAAGCAGTCAAGGGTAGCTTAGGGTTAGGGTTTGGGTTAGGGTGAGGGTTAGGGTATGGCTTAGGGTACGGGTTCGGGGAGGGGTTCGGGTAGGGTGTAGGGTATGGGTTAGGTATAGGGTTAGGGCTAGTGTTAGGGTTAGGGCTCGGTTTAGGGTATGGGTTCGGATTAGGGTACGCGTTAGGGTTAGGGTAGGGGTTAGGGTTAGGGTACGCATTAGGGTGCGGGTAGTTATTAAACCTATCACACTCTCTAGAAACCCCTTAGCACGTAAAGGAATATTATTTGGGGGTCCAACCATGGAGAAGAGTTTAGACACGAGGAGAAGATAAGGAACACACCCATTATCAAGAAATCACATTAGGATTCTCTTTTTCACCTGTTCCTTAAAACACTAGTGCTTAGGAAATCTATTGGAGGCAGAAGCAGTCAAGGGTAGCTTAGGGTTAGGGTGAGGGTTAGGGTATGGCTTAGGGTACGGGTTCGGGGAGGGGTTCGGGGAGGGGTTCGGGTAGGGCGTAGGGTATGGGTTAGGGTTAGGGTTAGGTTTAGTGTTAGGGTTAGGGCTCGGTTTAGGGTACGGGTTAGGATTAGGGTACGTGTTAGTGTTAGGGTAGGGGTTAGGGTTAGTGTACGCGTTAGGGTGAGGGTAGTTATTAAACCTATCCCACTCTCTAGATACCCCTTAGCACGTAAAGGAATATTAATGGGGGTCCAGCCATGGAGAAGAGTTTAGACACTAGGAGAAGATAAGGAACACACCCATTATCACGAAATCACATTAGGATTCTCTTTTTAACCTGTTCCTTAAAACACTAGTGCTTAGGAAATCTATTGGAGGCAGAAGCAGTCAAGGGTAGCTTCGGGTTAGTGTTAGGGTTAGGGTGAGGGCTAGGGTATGGCTTAGGGTACGGGTTCGGGGAGGGGTTCGGGTAGGGCGTAGGGTATGGGTTAGGGTTAGGGTTAGGGCTAGCGTTAGGTTTAGGCCTCGGTTTAGGGTACGGGTTAGGATTAGGGTACGCGTTAGGGTTAGGGTAGGGGTTAGGGTTAGGGTACGCGTTAGGGTGAGGGTAGTTATTAAACCTATCCCACTCTCTAGATACCCCTTAGCACGTAAAGGAATATTATTTGGGGGTCCAGCCATGGAGAAGAGTTTAGACACGAGGAGAAGATAAGGAACACACCCATTATCAAGAAATCACATTAGGATTCTCTTTTTAACCTGTTCCTTAAAACACTAGTGCTTAGGAAATCTATTGGAGGCAGAAGCAGTCAAGGGTAGCTTAGGGTTAGGGTTAGGGTTACGGTGAGGTTTAGGGTACGGCTTAGGGTACGGGTTCGGGGAGGGGTTCGGGTAGGGCGTAGGGTATGGGTTAAGGTTAGGGTTAGGGTTAGTGTTAGGGTTAGGGCTCGGTTTAGGGTACGGGTTAGGATTAGGGTACGCGTTAGGGTTAGGGTAGGGGTTAGGGTTAGTGTACGCGTTAGGGTGAGGGTAGTTATTAAACCTATCCCACTCTCTAGATACCCCTTAGCACGTAAAGGAATATTAATGGGGGTCCAGCCATGGAGAAGAGTTTAGACAGTAGGAGAAGATAAGGAACACACCCATTATCACGAAATCACATTAGGATTCTCTTTTTAACCTGTTCCTTAAAACACTAGTGCTTAGGAAATCTATTGGAGGCAGAAGCAGTCAAGGGTAGCTTAGGGTTAGGGTTTGGGTTAGGGTGAGGGTTAGGGTATGGCTTAGGGTACGGGTTCGGGGAGGGGTTCGGGTAGGGCGTAGGGTATGGGTTAGGTATAGGGTTAGGGCTAGTGTTAGGGTTAGGGCTCGGTTTAGGGTATGGGTTCGGATTAGGGTACGCGTTAGGGTTAGGGTAGGGGTTAGGGTTAGGGTACGCATTAGGGTGCGGGTAGTTATTAAACCTATCACACTCTCTAGAAACCCCTTAGCACGTAAAGGAATATTATTTGGGGGTCCAACCATGGAGAAGAGTTTAGACACGAGGAGAAGATAAGGAACACACCCATTATCAAGAAATCACATTAGGATTCTCTTTTTCACCTGTTCCGTAAAACACTAGTGCTTAGGAAATCTATTGGAGGCAGAAGCAGTCAAGGGTAGCTTAGGGTTAGGGTGAGGGTTAGGGTATGGCTTAGGGTACGGGTTCGGGAAGGGGTTCGGGGAGGGGTTCGGGTAGGGCGTAGGGTATGGGTTAGGGTTAGGGTTAGGGATTGCGTTAGGTTTAGGGCTCGGTTTAGGGTACGGGTTAGGATTAGGGTACGCGTTAGGGTTAGGGTAGGGGTTAGGGTTAGGGTACGCGTTAGGGTGAGGGAAGTTATTAAACCTATCCCACTCTCTAGATACCCCTTAGCACGTAAAGGAATATTATTTGGGGGTCCAGCCATGGATAAGAGTTTAGACACTAGGAGAAGATAAGGAACACACCCATTATCAAGAAATCACATTAGGATTCTCTTTTTAACCTGTTCCTTAAAACACTAGTGCTTAGGAAATCTATTGGAGGCAGAAGCAGTCAAGGGTAGCTTAGGGTTAGGGTTAGGGTTAGGGTGAGGGTTAGGGTTCGGTTTAGGGTACGGGTTCATGGAGGGGTTCGGGTAGGGCGTAGGGTATGGGTTAGGGTTAGGGTTAGAGTTAGTGTTAGGGTTAGGGCTCGGTTTAGAGTACGGGTTAGGATTAGGGTACGCGCTAGTGTTAGGGTAGGGGTTAGGGTTAGGGTACGCGTTAGGGTGAGGGTAGTTATTAAACCTATCCCACTCTCTAGATACCCCTTAGCACGTAAAGGAATATTATTTGGGGGTCCAGCCATGGAGAAGAGTTTAGACACTAGGAGAAGATAAGGAACACACCCATTATCACGAAATCACATTAGGATTCTCTTTTTAACCTGTTCCTTAAAACACTAGTGCTTAGGAAATCTATTGGAGGCAAAAGCAGTCAAGGGTAGCTTCGGGTTAGTGTTAGGGTTAGGGTGAGGGCTAGGGTATGGCTTAGGGTACGGGTTCGGGGAGGCTTTCGGGTAGGGCGTAGGGTATGGGTTAGGGTTAGGGTTAGGGCTAGCGTTAGGTTTAGGGCTCGGTTTAGGGTACGGGTTAGGATTAGGGTACGCGTTAGGGTTAGGGTAGGGGTTAGGGTTAGGGTACGCGTTAGGGTGAGGGTAGTTATTAAACCTATCCCACTCTCTAGATACACCTTAGCACGTACAGGAATATTATTGGGGGTCCAGCCATGGAGAAGAGTTTAGACACGAGGAGAAGATAAGGAACACACCCATTATCACGAAATCACATTAGGATTCTCTTTTTAACCTGTTCCTTAAAACACTAGTGCTTAGGAAATCTATTGGTGGCAAAAGCAATCAAGGGTAGCTTAGGGTTAGGGTTAGGGTTAGGGTGAGGGTTAGGGTATGGCTTAGGGTACGGGTTCGGGGAGGGGTTCGGGTAGGGCGTAGGGTATGGGTTAGGTATAGGGTTAGGGCTAGTGTTAGGGTTAGGGCTCGGTTTAGGGTATGGGTTAGGATTAGGGTACGCGTTAGGGTTAGGGTAGGGGTTAGGGTTAGGGTACGCGTTAGGGTGGGGGTAGTTATTAAACCTATCACACTCTCTAGATACCCTTAGCACGTAAAGGAATATTATTTGGGGGTCCAGCCATGGAGAAGAGTTTAGACACGAGGAGAAGATAAGGAACACACCCATTATCAAGAAATCACATTAGGATTCTCTTTTTAACCTGTTCCTTAAAACAATAGTGCTTAGGAAATCTATTGGAGGCAGAAGCAGTCAAGGGTAGCTTAGGGTTAGGGTGAGGGTTAGGGTATGGCTTAGGGTACGGGTTCGGCGAGGCGTTCGGGTAGGGCGTAGGGTATGGGTTAGGGTTAGGGTTAGGTTTACTGTTAGGGTTAGGGCTCGGTTTAGGGTACGGGTTAGGATTAGGGTACGTGTTAGTGTTAGGGTAGGGGTTAGGGTTAGGGTACGCGATAGGGTGAGGTTAGTTATTAAACCTATCCCACTCTGTAGATACCCCTTAGCACGTAAAGGAATATTATTTGGTGGTCCAGCCATGGAGAAGAGTTTAGACACTAGGAGAAGATAAGGAACACACCCATTATCAAGAAATCACATTAGGATTCTCTTTTTAACCTGTTCCTTAAAACACTAGTGCTTAGGAAATCTATTGGAGGCAGAAGCAGTCAAGGCTAGCTTAGGGTTAGGGTTAGGGTTAGGGTGAGGGTTAGGGTACGGCTTAGGGTACGGGTTCGGGGAGGGGTTCGGGGAGGGCGTAGGGTATGGGTTAGGGTTAGGGTTAGGGCAAGGGTTAGGGTTAGGGCTCGGTTTAGGGTACGGGTTAGGATTAGGGTACGCGTTAGGGTTAGGGTAGGGGTTAGGGTTAGGGTACGCGTTAGGGTGAGGGTAGTTATTAAATCTATCCCACTCTCTAGATACCCCTTAGCACGTAAAGGAATATTATTTGGGGGTCCAGCCATGGAGAAGTGTTTAGACACTAGGAGAAGATAAGGAACACACCCATTATCAAGAAATCACATTAGGATTCTCTTTTTAACCTGTTCCTTAAAACACTAGTGCTTAGGAAATCTATTGGAGGCAGAAGCCGTCAAGGGTAGCTTAGGGTTAGGGTTAGGGTTAGGGTGAGGGTTAGGGTACGGTTTAGGGTACGGGTTCAGGGAGGTGTTCGGGTAGGGCGTAGGGTATGGGTTAGGGTTAGGGTTAGAGTTAGTGTTAGGGTTAGGGCTCGGTTTAGGGTACGGGTTAGGATTAGGGTACACGCTAGGGTTAGGGTAGGGGTTAGGGTTAGGGTACGCGTTAGGGTGAGGGTAGTTATTAAACCTATCCCACTCTCTAGATACCCCTTAGCACGTAAAGGAATATTATTTGGGGGTCCAGCCATGGAGAAGAGTTTAGACACTAGGAGAAGATAAGGAACACACCCATTATCACGAAATCACATTAGGATTCTCTTTTTAACCTGTTCCTTAAAACACTAGTGCTTAGGAAATCTATTGGAGGCAGAAGCAGTCAAGGGTAGCTTCGGGTTAGTGTTAGGGTTAGGGTGAGGGCTAGGGTATGGCTTAGGGTACGGGTTCGGGGAGGGGTTCGGGTAGGGCGTAGGTTATGGGTTAGGGTTAGGGTAGGGGTTAGGGTTAGGGTACGCGTTAGGGTGAGGTTAGTTATTAAACCTATCCCACTCTCTAGATACCCCTTAGCACGTAAAGGAATATTATTTGGGGGTCCAGCCATGGAGAAGAGTTTAGACACGAGGAGAAGATAAGGAACACACCCATTATCAAGAAATCACATTAGGATTCTCTTTTTAACCTGTTCCTTAAAACACTAGTGCTTAGGAAATCTATTGGAGGCAGAAGCAGTCAAGGGTAGCTTAGGGTTAGGGTTAGGGTTAGGGTGAGGTTTAGGGTACGGCTTAGGGTACGGGTTCGGGGAGGGGTTCGGGTAGGGCGTAGGGTATGGGTTAGGGTTAGGGTTAGGGTTAGTGTTAGGGTTAGGGCTCGGTTTAGGGTACGGGTTAGGATTAGGGTACGCGTTAGGGTTAGGGTAGGGGTTAGGGTTAGTGTACGCGTTAGGGTGAGGGTAGTTATTAAACCTATCCCACTCTCTAGATACCCCTTAGCACGTAAAGGAATATTAATGGGGGTCCAGCCATGGAGAAGAGTTTAGACACTAGGAGAAGATAAGGAACACACCCATTATCACGAAATCACATTAGGATTCTCTTTTTAACCTGTTCCTTAAAACACTAGTGCTTAGGAAATCTATTGGAGGCAGAAGCAGTCAAGGGTAGCTTAGGGTTAGGGTTAGGGTGAGGGTTAGGGTACGGCTTAGGGTACGGGTTCGGGGAGGGGTTCGGGTAGGGCGTAGGGTATTGGTTAGGGTTAGGGTTAGGGCTAGTGTTAGGGTTAGGGCTCGGTTTAGGGTACGGGTTAGGATTAGGGTACGCGTTAGGGTTAGGGTAGGGGTTAGGGTTAGGGAACGCGTTAGGGTGAGGGTAGTTATTAAACCTATCCCACTCTCTAGATACCCCTTAGCACGTAAAGGAATATTATTTGGGGGTCCAGCCATGGAGAAGAGTTTAGACACGAGGAGAAGATAAGGAACACACCCATTATCAAGAAATCACATTAGGATTCTCTTTTTAACCTCTTCCTTAAAACACTAGTGCTTAGGAAATCTATTGGAGGCAGAAGCCGTCAAGGGTAGCTTAGGGTTAGGGTTAGGGTTAGGGTGAGGGTTAGGGTACGGTTTAGGGTACGGGTTCAGGGAGGTGTTCGGGTAGGGCGTAGGGTATGGGTTAGGGTTAGGGTTAGAGTTAGTGTTAGGGTTAGGGCTCGGTTTAGGGTACGGGTTAGGATTAGGGTACACGCTAGGGTTAGGGTAGGGGTTAGGGTTAGGGTACGCGTTAGGGTGAGGGTAGTTATTAAACCTATCCCACTCTCTAGATACCCCTTAGCACGTAAAGGAATATTATTTGGGGGTCCAGCCATGGAGAAGAGTTTAGACACGAGGAGAAGATAAGGAACACACCCATTATCACGAAATCACATTAGGATACTCTTTTTAACCTCTTCCTTAAAACACTAGTGCTTAGGAAATCTATTGGAGGCAGAAGCAGTCAAGGGTAGCTTAGGGTTAGTGTTAGGGTTAGGGTGAGGGCTAGGGTATGGCGTAGGGTACGGGTTCGGGGAGGGGTTCGGGTAGGGCGTAGGGTATGGGTTAGGGTTAGGGTTAGGGCTAGCGTTAGGTTTAGGGCTCGGTTTAGGGTACGGGTTAGGATTAGGGTACGCGTTAGGGTTAGGGTAGGGGTTAGGGTTAGGGTACGCGTTAGGGTGAGGGTAGTTATTAAACCTATCCCACTCTCTAGATACCCCTTAGCACGTAAAGGAATATTATTTGGGGGTCCAGCCATGGAGAAGAGTTTAGACACGAGGAGAAGATAAGGAACACACCCATTATCAAGAAATCACATTAGGATTCTCTTTTTAACCTGTTCCTTAAAACACTAGTGCTTAGGAAATCTATTGGAGGCAGAAGCAGTCAAGGGTAGCTTAGGGTTAGGGTTAGGGTTAGGGTGAGGGTTAGGGTACGGCTTAGGGTACGGGTTCGGGGAGGGGTTCGGGTAGGGCGTAGGGTATGGGTTAGGGTTAGGGTTAGGGTTAGTGTTAGGGTTAGGGCTCGGTTTAGGGTACGGGTTAGGATTAGGGTACGCGTTAGGGTTAGGGTAGGGGTTAGGGTTAGTGTACGCGTTAGGGTGAGGGTAGTTATTAAACCTATCCCACTCTCTAGATACCCCTTAGCACGTAAAGGAATATTAAAGGGGGTCCAGCCATGGAGAAGAGTTTAGACACTAGGAGAAGATAAGGAACACACCCATTATCACGAAATCACATTAGGATTCTCTTTTTCACCTGTTCCTTAAAACACTAGTGCTTAGGAAATCTATTGGAGGCAGAAGCAGTAAAGGGTAGCTTAGGGTTTGGGTGAGGGTTAGGGTATGGCTTAGGGTACGGGTTCGGGGAGGGGTTCGGGGAGGGGTTCGGGTAGGGCGTAGGGTATGGGTTAGGGTTAGGGTTAGGTTTAGTGTTAGGGTTAGGGCTCGGTTTAGGGTACGGGTTAGGATTAGGGTACGTGTTAGTGTTAGGGTAGGGGTTAGGGTTAGGGTACGCGATAGGGTGAGGTTAGTTATTAAACCTATCCCACTCTGTAGATACCCCTTAGCACGTAAAGGAATATTATTTGGTGGTCCAGCCATGGAGAAGAGTTTAGACACTAGGAGAAGATAAGGAACACACCCATTATCAAGAAATCACATTAGGATTCTCTTTTTAACCTGTTCCTTAAAACACTAGTGCTTAGGAAATCTATTGGAGGCAGAAGGCGTCAAGGGTAGCTTAGGGTTAGGGTTAGGGTTAGGGTGAGGGTTAGGGTACGGTTTAGGGTACGGGTTCAGGGAGGGGTTCGGGTAGGGCGTAGGGTATGGGTTAGGGTTAGGGTTAGAGTTAGTGTTAGGGTTAGGGCTCGGTTTAGAGTACGGGTTAGGATTAGGGTACGCGCTAGGGTTAGGGTAGGGGTTAGGGTTAGGGTACGCGTTAGGGTGAGGGTAGTTATTAAACCTATCCCACTCTCTAGATACCCCTTAGCACGTAAAGGAATATTATTTGGGGGTCCAGCCATGGAGAAGAGTTTAGACACTAGGAGAAGATAAGGAACACACCCATTATCACGAAATCACATTAGGATTCTCTTTTTAACCTGTTCCTTAAAACACTAGTGCTTAGGAAATCTATTGGAGGCAGAAGCAGTCAAGGGTAGCTTCGGGTTAGTGTTAGGGTTAGGGTGAGGGCTAGGGTATGGCTTAGGGTACGGGTTCGGGGAGGGGTTCGGGTAGGGCGTAGGTTATGGGTTAGGGTTAGGGTAGGGGTTAGGGTTAGGGTACGCGTTAGGGTGAGGTTAGTTATTAAACCTATCCCACTCTCTAGATACCCCTTAGCACGTAAAGGAATATTATTTGGGGGTCCAGCCATGGAGAAGAGTTTAGACACGAGGAGAAGATAAGGAACACACCCATTATCAAGAAATCACATTAGGATTCTCTTTTTAACCTGTTCCTTAAAACACTAGTGCTTAGGAAATCTATTGGAGGCAGAAGCAGTCAAGGGTAGCTTAGGGTTAGGGTTAGGGTTAGGGTGAGGTTTAGGGTACGGCTTAGGGTACGGGTTCGGGGAGGGGTTCGGGTAGGGCGTAGGGTATGGGTTAGGGTTAGGGTTAGGGTTAGTGTTAGGGTTAGGGCTCGGTTTAGGGTACGGGTTAGGAGTAGGGTACGCGTTAGGGTTAGGGTAGGGGTTAGGGTTAGTGTACGCGTTAGGGTGAGGGTAGTTATTAAACCTATCCCACTCTCTAGATACCCCTTAGCACGTAAAGGAATATTATTTGGGGGTCCAACCATGGAGAAGAGTTTAGACACGAGGAGAAGATAAGGAACACACCCATTATCAAGAAATCACATTAGGATTCTCTTTTTCACCTGTTCCTTAAAACACTAGTGCTTAGGAAATCTATTGGAGGCAGAAGCAGTCAAGGGTAGCTTAGGGTTAGGGTGAGGGTTAGGGTGAGGGTTAGGGTATGGCTTAGGGTACGGGTTCGGGGAGGGGTTCGGGTAGGGCGTAGGGTATGGGTTAGGTATAGGGTTAGGGCAAGGGTTAGGGTTAGGGCTCGGTTTAGGGTACGGGTTAGGATTAGGGTACGCGTTAGGGTTAGGGTAGGGGTTAGGTTTAGGGTACGCGTTAGGGTGAGGGTAGTTATTAAATCTATCCCACTCTCTAGATACCCCTTAGCACGTAAAGGAATATTATTTGGGGGTCCAGCCATGGAGAAGAGTTTAGACACTAGGAGAAGATAAGGAACACACCCATTATCAAGAAATCACATTAGGATTCTCTTTTTAACCTGTTCCTTAAAACACTAGTGCTTAGGAAATCTATTGGAGGCAGAAGCCGTCAAGGGTAGCTTAGGGTTAGGGTTAGGGTTAGGGTGAGGGTTAGGGTACGGCTTAGGGTACGGGTTTGGGGAGGGGTTCGGGTAGGGCGTAGGTTATGGGTTAGGGTTAGGGTTAGGGTTAGGGTTAGGGTTAGGGTTATTGTTAGGGTTAGGGCTCGGTTTAGGGTACGGGTTAGGATTAGGGTACGCGTTAGGGTTAGGGTAGGGGTTAGGGTTAGTGTACGCGTTAGGGTGAGGGTAGTTATTAAACCTATCCCACTCTCTAGATACCCCTTAGCACGTACAGGAATATTATTGGGGGTCCAGCCATGGAGAAGAGTTTAGACACTAGGAGAAGATAAGGAACACACCCATTATCACGAAATCACATTAGGATTCTCTTTTTAACCTGTTCCTTAAAACACTAGTGCTTAGGAAATCTATTGGTGGCAGAAGCAATCAAGGGTAGCTTAGGGTTAGGGTTAGGGTTAGGGTGAGGGTTAGGGTATGGCTTAGGGTACGGGTTCGGGGAGGGGTTCGGGTAGGGCGTAGGGTATTGGTTAGGGTTAGGGTTAGGGCTAGTGTTAGGGTTAGGGCTCGGTTTAGGGTACGGGTTAGGATTAGGGTACGCGTTAGGGTTAGGGTAGGGGTTAGGGTTAGGGTACGCATTAGGGTGCGGGTAGTTATTAAACCTATCACACTCTCTAGAAACCCCTTAGCACGTAAAGGAATATTATTTGGGGGTCCAACCATGGAGAAGAGTTTAGACACGAGGAGTAGATAAGGAACACACCCATTATCAAGAAATCACATTAGGATTCTCTTTTTAACCTTTTCCTTAAAACAATAGTGCTTAGGAAATCTATTGGAGGCAGAAGCAGTCAAGGGTAGCTTAGGGTTAGGGTGAGGGTTAGGGTATGGCTTAGGGTACGGGTTCGGGGAGGGGTTCGGGGAGGCGTTCGGGTAGGGCGTAGGGTATGGGTTAGGGTTAGGGTTAGGTTTACTGTTAGGGTTAGGGCTCGGTTTAGGGTACGGGTTAGGATTAGGGTACGTGTTAGTGTTAGGGTAGGGGTTAGGGTTAGGGTACGCGATAGGGTGAGGTTAGTTATTAAACCTATCCCACTCTGTAGATACCCCTTAGCACGTAAAGGAATATTATTTGGTGGTCCAGCCATGGAGAAGAGTTTAGACACTAGGAGAAGATAAGGAACACACCCATTATCAAGAAATCACATTAGGATTCTCTTTTTAACCTGTTCCTTAAAACACTAGTGCTTAGGAAATCTATTGGAGGCAGAAGCAGTCAAGGGTAGCTTAGGGTTAGGGTTAGGGTTAGGGTGAGGGTTAGGGTACGGCTTAGGGTACGGGTTCGGGGAGGGGTTCGGGGAGGGCGTAGGGTATGGGTTAGGGTTAGGGTTAGGGCAAGGGTTAGGGTTAGGGCTCGGTTTAGGGTACGGGTTAGGATTAGGGTACGCGTTAGGGTTAGGGTACGGGTTAGGGTTAGGGTACGCGTTAGGGTGAGGGTAGTTATTAAACCTATCCCACTCTCTAGATACCCCTTAGCACGTACAGGAATATTATTGGGGGTCCAGCCATGGAGAAGAGTTTAGACACGAGGAGAAGATATGGAACACACCCATTATCAAGAAATCACATTAGGATTCTCTTTTTAACCTGTTCCTTAAAACACTAGTGCTTAGGAAATCTATTGGAGGCAGAAGCCGTCAAGGGTAGCTTAGGGTTAGGGTTAGGGTTAGGGTGAGGGTTAGGGTACGGCTTAGGGTACGGGTTTGGGGAGGGGTTCGGGTAGGGCGTAGGTTATGGGTTAGGGTTAGGTTTAGGGTTAGGGTTAGGGTTATTGTTAGGGTTAGGGCTCGGTTTAGGGTACGGGTTAGGATTAGGGTACGCGTTAGGGTTAGGGTAGGGGTTAGGGTTAGTGTACGCGTTAGGGTGAGGGTAGTTATTAAACCTATCCCACTCTCTAGATACCCCTTAGCAAGTACAGGAATATTATTGGGGGTCCAGCCATGGAGAAGAGTTTAGACACTAGGAGAAGATAAGGAACACACCCATTATCACGAAATCACATTAGGATTCTCTTTTTAACCTGTTCCTTAAAACACTAGTGCTTAGGAAATCTATTGGTGGCAGAAGCAATCAAGGGTAGCTTAGGGTTAGGGTTAGGGTTAGGGTGAGGGTTAGGGTATGGCTTAGGGTACGGGTTCGGGGAGGGGTTCGGGTAGGGCGTAGGGTATTGGTTAGGGTTAGGGTTAGGGCTAGTGTTAGGGTTAGGGCTCGGTTTAGGGTACGGGTTAGGATTAGGGTACGCGTTAGGGTTAGGGTAGGGGTTAGGGTTAGGGTACGCATTAGGGTGCGGGTAGTTATTAAACCTATCACACTCTCTAGAAACCCCTTAGCACGTAAAGGAATATTATTTGGGGGTCCAACCATGGAGAAGAGTTTAGACACGAGGAGAAGATAAGGAACACACCCATTATCAAGAAATCACATTAGGATTCTCTTTTTAACCTGTTCCTTAAAACAATAGTGCTTAGGAAATCTATTGGAGGCAGAAGCAGTCAAGGGTAGCTTAGGGTTAGGGTGAGGGTTAGGGTATGGCTTAGGGTACGGGTTCGGGGAGGGGTTCGGGGAGGCGTTCGGGTAGGGCGTAGGGTATGGGTTAGGGTTAGGGTTAGGTTTACTGTTAGGGTTAGGGCTCGGTTTAGGGTACGGGTTAGGATTAGGGTACGTGTTAGTGTTAGGGTAGGGGTTAGGGTTAGGGTACGCGATAGGGTGAGGTTAGTTATTAAACCTATCCCACTCTGTAGATACCCCTTAGCACGTAAAGGAATATTATTTGGTGGTCCAGCCATGGAGAAGAGTTTAGACACTAGGAGAAGATAAGGAACACACCCATTATCAAGAAATCACATTAGGATTCTCTTTTTAACCTGTTCCTTAAAACACTAGTGCTTAGGAAATCTATTGGAGGCAGAAGCAGTCAAGGGTAGCTTAGGGTTAGGGTTAGGGTTAGGGTGAGGGTTAGGGTACGGCTTAGGGTACGGGTTCGGGGAGGGGTTCGGGGAGGGCGTAGGGTATGGGTTAGGGTTAGGGTTAGGGCAAGGGTTAGGGTTAGGGCTCGGTTTAGGGTACGGGTTAGGATTAGGGTACGCGTTAGGGTTAGGGTAGGGGTTAGCGTTAGGGTACGCGTTAGGGTGAGGGTAGTTATTAAACCTATCCCACTCTCTAGATACCCCTTAGCACGTACAGGAATATTATTGGGGGTCCAGCCATGGAGAAGAGTTTAGACACTAGGAGAAGATAAGGAACACACCCATTATCACGAAATCACATTAGGATTCTCTTTTTAACCTGTTCCTTAAAACACTAGTGCTTAGGAAATTTATTGGAGGCAGAAGCCGTCAAGGGTAGCTTAGGGTTAGGGTTAGGGTTAGGGTGAGGGTTAGGGTACGGTTTAGGGTACGGGTTCAGGGAGGTGTTCGGGTAGGGCGTAGGGTATGTGTTAGGGTTAGGGTTAGAGTTAGTGTTAGGGTTAGGGCTCGGTTTAGGGTACGGGTGAGGATTAGGGTACACGCTAGGGTTAGGGTAGGGGTTAGGGTTAGGGTACGCCTTAGGGTGAGGGTAGTTATTAAACGTATCCCACTCTCTAGATACCCCTTAGCACGTAAAGGAATATTATTTGGGGGTCCAGCCATGGAGAAGAGTTTAGACACGAGGAGAAGATAAGGAACACACCCATTATCACGAAATCACATTAGGATTCTCTTTTTAACCTGTTCCTTAAAACACTAGTGCTTAGGAAATCTATTGGAGGCAGAAGCAGTCAAGGGTAGCTTAGGGTTAGTGTTAGGGTTAGGGTGAGGGCTAGGGTATGGCTTAGGGTACGGGTTCGGGGAGTGGTTCGGGTAGGGCGTAGGGTATGGGTTAGGGTTAGGGTTAGGGCTAGCGTTAGGTTTAGGGCTCGGTTTAGGGTACGGGTTAGGATTAGGGTACGCGTTAGGGTTAGGGTAGGGGTTAGGGTTAGGGTACGCGTTAGGGTGAGGGTAGTTATTAAACCTATCCCACTCTCTAGATACCCCTTAGCACGTAAAGGAATATTATTTGGGGGTCCAGCCATGGAGAAGAGTTTAGACACTAGGAGAAGATAAGGAACACACCCATTATCAAGAAATCACATTAGGATTCTCTTTTTAACCTGTTCCTTAAAACACTAGTGCTTAGGAAATCTATTGGAGGCAGAAGCAGTCAAGCGTATCTTAGGGTTAGGGTTAGGGTTAGGGTGAGGGTTAGGGTACGGCTTAGGGTACGGGTTCGGGGAGGGGTTCGGGTAGGGCGTAGGGTATGGGTTAGGGTTAGGGTTAGGGTTAGTGTTAGGGTTAGGGCTCGGTTTAGGTTACGGGTTAGGATTAGGGTACGCGTTAGGGTTAGGGTAGGGGTTAGGGTTAGTGTACGCGTTAGGGTGAGGGTAGTTATTAAACCTATCCCACTCTCTAGATACCCCTTAGCACGTAAAGGAATATTAAAGGGGGTCCAGCCATGGAGAAGAGTTTAGACACTAGGAGAAGATAAGGAACACACCCATTATCACGAAATCACATTAGGATTCTCTTTTTAACCTGTTCCTTAAAACACTAGTGCTTAGGAAATCTATTGGAGGCAGAAGCAGTCAAGGGTAGCTTAGGGTTAGGGTTAGGGTTAGGGTGAGGGTTAGGGTATGGCTTAGGGTACGGGTTCGGGGAGGGGTTCGGGTAGGGCGTAGGGTATGGGTTAGGTATAGGGTTAGGGCTAGTGTTAGGGTTAGGGCTCGGTTTAGGGTATGGGTTCGGATTAGGGTACGCGTTAGGGTTAGGGTAGGGGTTAGGGTTAGGGTACGCATTAGGGTGCGGGTAGTTATTAAACCTATCACACTCTCTAGAAACCCCTTAGCACGTAAAGGAATATTATTTGGGGGTCCAACCATGGAGAAGAGTTTAGACACGAGGAGAAGATAAGGAACACACCCATTATCAAGAAATCACATTAGGATTCTCTTTTTCACCTGTTCCTTAAAACACTAGTGCTTAGGAAATCTATTGGAGGCAGAAGCAGTCAAGGGTAGCTTAGGGTTAGGGTGAGGGTTAGGGTATGGCTTAGGGTACGGGTTCGGGGAGGGGTTCGGGGAGGGGTTCGGGTAGGGCGTAGGGTATGGGTTAGGGTTAGGGTTAGGTTTAGTATTAGGGTTAGGGCTCGGTTTAGGGTACGGGTTAGGATTAGGGTACGTGTTAGTGTTAGGGTAGGGGTTAGGGTTAGGGTACGCGATAGGGTGAGGTTAGTTATTAAACCTATCCCACTCTGTAGATACCCCTTAGCACGTAAAGGAATATTATTTGGTGGTCCAGCCATGGAGAAGAGTTTAGACACTAGGAGAAGATAAGGAACACACCCATTATCAAGAAATCACATTAGGATTCTCTTTTTAACCTGTTCCTTAAAACACTAGTGCTTAGGAAATCTATTGGAGGCAGAAGCCGTCAAGGGTAGCTTAGGGTTAGGGTTAGGGTTAGGGTGAGGGTTAGGGTACGGTTTAGGGTACGGGTTCAGGGAGGGGTTCGGGTAGGGCGTAGGGTATGGGTTAGGGTTAGGGTTAGAGTTAGTGTTAGGGTTAGGGCTCGGTTTAGAGTACGGGTTAGGATTAGGGTACGCGCTAGGGTTAGGGTAGGGGTTAGGGTTAGGGTACGCGTTAGGGTGAGGGTAGTTATTAAACCTATCCCACTCTCTAGATACCCCTTAGCACGTAAAGGAATATTATTTGGGGGTCCAGCCATGGAGAAGAGTTTAGACACTAGGAGAAGATAAGGAACACACCCATTATCACGAAATCACATTAGGATTCTCTTTTTAACCTGTTCCTTAAAACACTAGTGCTTAGGAAATCTATTGGAGGCAGAAGCAGTCAAGGGTAGCTTCGGGTTAGTGTTAGGGTTAGGGTGAGGGCTAGGGTATGGCTTAGGGTACGGGTTCGGGGAGGGGTTCGGGTAGGGCGTAGGTTATGGGTTAGGGTTAGGGTAGGGGTTAGGGGTAGGGTACGCGTTAGGGTGAGGGTAGTTATTAAACCTATCCCACTCTCTAGATACCCCTTAGCACGTAAAGGAATATTATTTGGGGGTCCAGCCATGGAGAAGAGTTTAGACACGAGGAGAAGATAAGGAACACACCCATTATCAAGAAATCACATTAGGATTCTCTTTTTAACCTGTTCCTTAAAACACTAGTGTTTAGGAAATCTATTGGAGGCAGAAGCAGTCAAGGGTAGCTTAGGGTTAGGGTTAGGGTTAGGGTGAGGTTTAGGGTACGGCTTAGGGTACGGGTTCGGGGAGGGGTTCGGGTAGGGCGTAGGGTATGGGTTAGGGTTAGGGTTAGGGTTAGTGTTAGGGTTAGGGCTCGGTTTAGGGTACGGGTTAGGATTAGGGTACGCGTTAGGGTTAGGGTAGGGGTTAGGGTTAGTGTACGCGTTAGGGTGAGGGTAGTTATTAAACCTATCCCACTCTCTAGATACCCCTTAGCACGTAAAGGAATATTAATGGGGGTCCAGCCATGGAGAAGAGTTTAGACACTAGGAGAATATAAGGAACACACCCATTATCACGAAATCACATTAGGATTCTCTTTTTAACCTGTTCCTTAAAACACTAGTGCTTAGGAAATCTATTGGAGGCAGAAGCAGTCAAGGGTAGCTTAGGGTTAGGGTTTGGGTTAGGGTGAGGGTTAGGGTATGGCTTAGGGTACGGGTTCGGGGAGGGGTTCGGGTAGGGCGTAGGGTATGGGTTAGGTATAGGGTTAGGGCTAGTGTTAGGGTTAGGGCTCGGTTTAGGGTATGGGTTCGGATTAGGGTACGCGTTAGGGTTAGGGTAGGGGTTAGGGTTAGGGTACGCATTAGGGTGCGGGTAGTTATTAAACCTATCACACTCTCTAGAAACCCCTTAGCACGTAAAGGAATATTATTTGGGGATCCAACCATGGAGAAGAGTTTAGACACGAGGAGAAGATAAGGAACACACCCATTATCAAGAAATCACATTAGGATTCTCTTTTTCACCTGTTCCTTAAAACACTAGTGCTTAGGAAATCTATTGGAGGCAGAAGCAGTCAAGGTTAGCTTAGGGTTAGGGTGAGGGTTAGGGTATGGCTTAGGGTACGGGTTCGGGGAGGAGTTCGGGGAGGGGTTCGGGTAGGGCGTAGGGTATGGGTTAGGGTTAGGGTTAGGTTTAGTGTTAGGGTTAGGGCTCGGTTTAGGGTACGGGTTAGGATTAGGGTACGTGTTAGTGTTAGGGTAGGGGTTAGGGTTAGGGTACGCGATAGGGTGAGGTTAGTTATTAAACCTATCCCACTCTGTAGATACCCCTTAGCACGTAAAGGAATATTATTTGGTGGTCCAGCCATGGAGAAGAGTTTAGACACTAGGAGAAGATAAGGAACACACCCATTATCAAGAAATCACATTAGGATTCTCTTTTTAACCTGTTCCTTAAAACACTAGTGCTTAGGAAATCTATTGGAGGCAGAAGCAGTCAAGGCTAGCTTAGGGTTAGGGTTAGGGTTAGGGTGAGGGTTAGGGTACGGCTTAGGGTACGGGTTCGGGGAGGGGTTCGGGGAGGGCATAGGGTATGGGTTAGGGTTAGGGTTAGGGCAAGGGTTAGGGTTAGGGCTCGGTTTAGGGTACGGGTTAGGATTAGGGTACGCGTTAGGGTTAGGGTAGGGGTTAGGGTTAGGGTACGCGTTAGGGTGAGGGTAGTTATTAAATCTATCCCACTCTCTAGATACCCCTTAGCACGTAAAGGAATATTATTTGGGGGTCCAGCCATGGAGAAGTGTTTAGACACTAGGAGAAGATAAGGAACACACCCATTATCAAGAAATCACATTAGGATTCTCTTTTTAACCTGTTCCTTAAAACACTAGTGCTTAGGAAATCTATTGGAGGCAGAAGCCGTCAAGGGTAGCTTAGGGTTAGGGTTAGGGTTAGGGTGAGGGTTAGGGTACGGCTTAAGGTACGGGTTTGGGGAGGGGTACGGGTAGGGCGTAGGTTATGGGTTAGGGTTAGGGTTAGGGTTAGGGTTATTGTTAGGGTTAGGGCTCGGTTTAGGGTACGGGTTAGGATTAGGGTACGCGTTAGGGTTAGGGTAGGGGTTAGGGTTAGTGTACGCGTTAGGGTGAGGGTAGTTATTAAACCTATCCCACTCTCTAGATACCCCTTAGCACGTACAGGAATATTATTGGGGGCCCAGCCATGGAGAAGAGTTTAGACACTAGGAGAAGATAAGGAACACACCCATTATCACGAAATCACATTAGGATTCTCTTTTTAACCTGTTCCTTAAAACACTAGTGCTTAGGAAATCTATTGGTGGCAGAAGCAATCAAGGGTAGCTTAGGGTTAGGGTTAGGGTTAGGGTGAGGGTTAGGGTATGGCTTAGGGTACGGGTTCGGGGAGGGGTTCGGGTAGGGCGTAGGGTATGGGTTAGGTATAGGGTTAGGGCTAGTGTTAGGGTTAGGGCTCGGTTTAGGGTATGGGTTAGGATTAGGGTACGCGTTAGGGTTAGGGTAGGGGTTAGGGTTAGGGTACGCGTTAGGGTGGGGGTAGTTATTAAACCTATCACACTCTCTAGATACCCCTTAGCACGTAAAGGTATATTATTTGGGGGTCCAGCCATGGAGAAGAGTTTAGACACGAGGAGAAGATAAGGAATACACCCATTATCAAGAAATCACATTAGGATTCTCTTTTTCACCTGTTCCTTAAAACACTAGTGCTTAGGAAATCTATTGGAGGCAGAAGCAGTCAAGGGTAGCTTAGGGTTAGGGTTAGGGTTAGGGTGAGGTTTAGGGTATGGCTTAGGGTACGGGTTCGGGGAGGGGTTCGGGTAGGGCGTAGGGTATGGGTTAGGGTTAGGGTTAGGGTTAGTGTTAGGGTTAGGGCTCGGTTTAGGGTACGGGTTAGGATTAGTGTACACGTTAGTGTTAGGGTAGGGGTTAGGGTTAGGGTACGCGATAGGGTGAGGTTAGTTATTAAACCTATCCCACTCTCTAGATACCCCTTAGCACGTAAAGGAATATTATTTGGGGGTCCAGCCATGGAGAAGAGTTTTGACACTAAGAGAAGATAAGGAACACACCCATTATCAAGAAATCACATTAGGATTCTCTTTTTAACCTGTTCCTTAAAACACTAGTGCTTAGGAAATCTATTGGAGGCAGAATCAGTCAAGGGTACCTTAGGGTTAGGGTTAGGGTTAGGGTGAGGGTTAGGGTACGGCTTAGGGTACGGGTTCGGGGAGGGGTTCGGGTAGGGCGTAGGGTATTGGTTAGGGTTAGGGTTAGGGCTAGTGTTAGGGTTAGGGCTCGGTTTAGGGTACGGGTTAGGATTAGGGTACGCGTTAGGGTTAGGGTAGGGGTTAGGGTTAGGGAACGCGTTAGGGTGAGGGTAGTTATTAAACCTATCCCACTCTCTAGATACCCCTTAGCACGTAAAGGAATATTATTTGGGGGTCCAGCCATGGAGAAGAGTTTAGACACGAGGAGAAGATAAGGAACACACCCATTATCAAGAAATCACATTAGGATTCTCTTTTTAACCTGTTCCTTAAAACACTAGTGCTTAGGAAATCTATTGGAGGCAGAAGCCGTCAAGGGTAGCTTAGGGTTAGGGTTAGGGTTAGGGTGAGGTTTAGGGTACGGTTTAGGGTACGGGTTCAGGGAGGGGTTCGGGTAGGGCGTAGAGTATGGGTTAGGGTTAGGGTTAGAGTTAGTGTTAGGGTTAGGGCTCGGTTTAGGGTACGGGTTAGGATTAGGGTACACGCTAGGGTTAGGGTAGGGGTTAGGGTTAGGGTACGCGTTAGGGTGAGGGTAGTTATTAAACCTATCCCACTCTCTAGATACCCCTTAGCACGTAAAGGAATATTATTTGGGGGTCCAGCCATGGAGAAGAGTTTAGAAACTAGGAGAAGATAAGGAACACACCCATTATCACGAAATCACATTAGGATTCTCTTTATAACCTGTTCCTTAAAACACTAGTGCTTAGGAAATCTATTGGAGGCAGAAGCAGTCAAGGGTAGCTTAGGGTTAGTGTTAGGGTTAGGGTGAGGGCTAGGGTATGGCTTAGGGTACGGGTTCGGGGAGGGGTTCGGGTAGGGCGTAGGGTATGGGTTAGGGTTAGGGTTAGGGCTAGCGTTAGGTTTAGGGCTCGGTTTAGGGTACGGGTTAGGATTAGGGTACGCGTTAGGGTTAGGGTAGGGGTTAGGGTTAGGGTACGCGTTAGGGTGAGGGTAGTTATTAAACCTATCCCACTCTGTAGATACCCCTTAGCACGTAAAGGAATATTATTTGGGGGTCCAGCCATGGAGAAGAGTTTAGACACGAGGAGAAGATAAGGAACACACCCATTATCAAGAAATCACATTAGGATTCTCTTTTTAACCTGTTCCTTAAAACACTAGTGCTTAGGAAATCTATTGGAGGCAGAAGCAGTCAAGGGTAGCTTAGGGTTAGGGTTAGGGTTAGGATGAGGGTTAGGGTACGGCTTAGGGTACGGGTTCGGGGAGGGGTTCGGGTAGGGCGTAGGGTATGGGTTAGGGTTAGGGTTAGGGTTAGTGTTAGGGTTAGGGCTCGGTTTAGGTTACGGGTTAGGATTAGGGTACGCGTTAGGGTTAGGGTAGGGGTTAGGGTTAGTGTACGCGTTAGGGTGAGGGTAGTTATTAAACCTATCCCACTCTCTAGATACCCCTTAGCACGTAAAGGAATATTAATGGGGGTCCAGCCATGGAGAAGAGTTTAGACACTAGGAGAAGATAAGGAACACACCCATTATCACGAAATCACATTAGGATTCTCTTTTTAACCTGTTCCTTAAAACACTAGTGCTTAGGAAATCTATTGGAGGCAGAAGCAGTCAAGGGTAGCTTAGGGTTAGGGTTAGGGTTAGGGTGAGGGATAGGGTATGGCTTAGGGTACGGGTTCGGGGAGGGGTTCGGGTAGGGCGTAGGGTATGGGTTAGGTATAGGGTTAGGGCTAGTGTTAGGGTTAGGGCTCGGTTTAGGGTATGGGTTCGGATTAGGGTACGCGTTAGGGTTAGGGTAGGGGTTAGGGTACGCATTAGGGTGCGGGTAGTTATTAAACCTATCACACTCTCTAGAAACCCCTTAGCACGTAAAGGAATATTATTTGGGGGTCCAACCATGGAGAAGAGTTTAGACACGAGGAGAAGATAAGGAACACACCCATTATCAAGAAATCACATTAGGATTCTCTTTTTAACCTGTTCCTTAAAACACTAGTGCTTAGGAAATCTATTGGAGGCAGAAGCAGTCAAGGGTAGCTTAGGGTTAGTGTTAGGGTTAGGGTGAGGGCTAGGGTATGGCTTAGGGTACGGGTTCGGGGAGGGGTTCGGGTAGGGCGTAGGGTATGGGTTAGGGTTAGGGTTAGGGCTAGAGTTAGGTTTAGGCCTCGGTTTAGGGTACGGGTTAGGATTAGGGTACGCGATAGGGTTAGGGTAGGGGTTAGGGTTAGGGTACGCGTTAGGTTGAGGGTAGTTATTAAACCTATCCCACTCTCTAGATACCCCTTAGCACGTAAAGGAATATTATTTGGGGGTCCAGCCATGGAGAAGAGTTTAGACACGAGGAGAAGATAAGGAACACACCCATTATCAAGAAATCACATTAGGATTCTCTTTTTAACCTGTTCCTTAAAACACTAGTGCTTAGGAAATCTATTGGAGGCAGAAGCAGTCAAGGGTAGCTTAGGGTTAGGGTTAGGGTTAGGATGAGGGTTAGGGTACGGCTTAGGGTACGGGTTCGGGGAGGGGTTCGGGTAGGGCGTAGGGTATGGGTTAGGGTTAGGGTTAGGGTTAGTGTTAGGGTTAGGGCTCGGTTTAGGTTACGGGTTAGGATTAGGGTACGCGTTAGGGTTAGGGTAGGGGTTAGGGTTAGTGTACGCGTTAGGGTGAGGGTAGTTATTAAACCTATCCCACTCTCTAGATACCCCTTAGCACGTAAAGGAATATTAATGGGGGTCCAGCCATGGAGAAGAGTTTAGACACTAGGAGAAGATAAGGAACACACCCATTATCACGAAATCACATTAGGATTCTCTTTTTAACCTGTTCCTTAAAACACTAGTGCTTAGGAAATCTATTGGAGGCAGAAGCAGTCAAGGGTAGCTTAGGGTTAGGGTTAGGGTTAGGGTGAGGGATAGGGTATGGCTTAGGGTACGGGTTCGGGGAGGGGTTCGGGTAGGGCGTAGGGTATGGGTTAGGTATAGGGTTAGGGCTAGTGTTAGGGTTAGGGCTCGGTTTAGGGTATGGGTTCGGATTAGGGTACGCGTTAGGGTTAGGGTAGGGGTTAGGGTACGCATTAGGGTGCGGGTAGTTATTAAACCTATCACACTCTCTAGAAACCCCTTAGCACGTAAAGGAATATTATTTGGGGGTCCAACCATGGAGAAGAGTTTAGACACGAGGAGAAGATAAGGAACACACCCATTATCAAGAAATCACATTAGGATTCTCTTTTTCACCTGTTCCTTAAAACACTAGTGCTTAGGAAATCTATTGGAGGCAGAAGCAGTCAAGGGTAGCTTAGGGTTAGGGTTAGGGTTAGGGTGAGGGTTAGGGTATGGCTTAGGGTACGGGTTCGGGGAGGGGTTCGGGTAGCGCGTAGGGTATGGGTTAGGGTTAGGGTTAGGTTTAGTGTTAGGGTTAGGGCTCGGTTTAGGGTACGGGTTAGGATTAGGGTACGTGTTAGTGTTAGGGTATGGGTTAGGGTTAGGGTACGCGATAGGGTGAGGTTAGTTATTAAACCTATCCCACTCTGTAGATACCCCTTAGCACGTAAAGGAATATTATTTGGTGGTCCAGCCATGGAGAAGAGTTTAGACACTAGGAGAAGATAAGGAACACACCCATTATCAAGAAATCACATTAGGATTCTCTTTTTAACCTGTTCCTTAAAACACTAGTGCTTAGGAAATCTATTGGAGGCAGAAGCAGTCAAGGGTAGCGTAGGGTTAGGGTTAGGGTTAGGGTGAGGGTTAGGGTATGGCTTAGGGTACGGGTTCGGGGAGGGGTTCGGGTAGGGCGTAGGGTATGGGTTAGGGTTAGGGTTAGGGCAAGGGTTAGGGTTAGGGCTCGGTTTAGGGTACGGGTTAGGATTAGGGTATGCGTTAGGGTTAGGGTAGGGGTTAGGGTTAGGGTACGCGTTAGGTTGAGGGTAGTTATTAAATCTATCCCACTCTCTAGATACCCCTTAGCACGTAAAGGAATATTATTTGGGGGTCCAGCCATGGAGAAGAGTTTAGACACGAGGAGAAGATAAGGAACACACCCATTATCAAGAAATCACATTAGGATTCTCTTTTTAACCTGTTCCTTAAAACACTAGTGCTTAGGAAATCTATTGGAGGCAGAAGCAGTCAAGGGTAGCTTAGGGTTAGGGTTAGGGTTAGGGTGAGGGTTAGGGTACGGCTTAGGGTACGGGTTCGGGGAGGGGTTCGGGTAGGGCATAGGGTATGGGTGAGGGTTAGGGTTAGGGTTAGTGTTAGGGTTAGGGCTCGGTTTAGGGTACGGGTTAGGATTAGGTTACGCGTTAGTGTTAGGGTAGTGGTTAGGGTTAGGGTACGCTTTAGGGTGAGGGTAGTTATTAAACCTATCCCACTCTCTAGATACCCCTTAGCACGTAAAGGAATATTATTTGGGGGTCCAGCCATGGAGAAGAGTTTAGACACTAGGAGAAGATAAGGAACACACCCATTATCAAGAAATCACAATATGATTCTCTTTTTAAACTGTTCCTTAAAACACTAGTGCTTAGGAAATCTATTGGAGGCAGAAGCAGTCAAGGGTAGCTTAGGGTTAGGGTTAGGGTTAGGGTGAGGGTTAGGGTATGGCTTAGGGTACGGGTTCGGGGAGGGGTTCGGGTAGGGCGTAGGGTATGGGTTAGGTATAGGGTTAGGGCTAGTGTTAGGGTTAGGGCTCGGTTTAGGGTATGGGTTCGGATTAGGGTACGCGTTAGGGTTAGGGTAGGGGTTAGGGTTAGGGTACGCATTAGGGTGCGGGTAGTTATTAAACCTATCACACTCTCTAGAAACCCCTTAGCACGTAAAGGAATATTATTTGGGGGTCCAACCATGGAGAAGAGTTTAGACACGAGGAGAAGATAAGGAACACACCCATTATCATGAAATCACATTAGGATTCTCTTTTTCACCTGTTCCTTAAAACACTAGTGCTTAGGAAATCTATTGGAGGCAGAAGCAGTCAAGGGTAGCTTAGGCTTAGGGTTAGGGTTAGGGTGAGGGTTAGGGTATGGATTAGGGTACGGGTTCGGGGAGGGGTTCGGGTAGGGCGTAGGGTATGGGTTAGGGTTAGGTTTAGGTTTAGTGTTAGGGTTAGGGCTCGGTTTAGGGTACGGGTTAGGATTAGGGTACGTGTTAGTGTTAGGGTAGGGGTTAGGGTTAGGGTACGCGATAGGGTGAGGTTAGTTATTAAACCTATCCCACTCTGTAGATACCCCTTAGCACGTAAAGGAATATTATTTGGTGGTCCAGCCATGGAGAAGAGTTTAGACACTAGGAGAAGATAAGGAACACACCCATTATCAAGAAATCACATTAGGATTCTCTTTTTAACCTGTTCCTTAAAACACTAGTGCTTAGGAAATTTTTGGAGGCAGAAGCAGTCAAGGGTAGCTTAGGGTTAGGGTTAGGGTTAGGGTGAGGGTTAGGGTACGGCTTAGGGTACGGGTTAGGGGAGGGGTTCGTGTAGGGCGTAGGGTATGGGTTAGGGTTAGGGTTAGGGCAAGGGTTAGGGTTAGGGCTCGGTTTAGGGTACGGGTTAGGATTAGGGTACGCGTTAGGGTTAGGGTAGGGGTTAGGGTTAGGGTACGCGTTAGGTTGAGGGTAGTTATTAAATCTATCCCACTCTCTAGATACCCCTTAGCACGTAAAGGAATATTATTTGGGGGTCCAGCCATGGAGAAGAGTTTAGACACGAGGAGAAGATAAGGAACACACCCATTATCAAGAAATCACATTAGGATTCTCTTTTTAACCTGTTCCTTAAAACACTAGTGCTTAGGAAATCTATTGGAGGCAGAAGCAGTCAAGGGTAGCTTAGGGTTAGGGTTAGGGTTAGGGTGAGGGTTAGGGTACGGCTTAGGGTACGGGTTCGGGGAGGGGTTCGGGTAGGGCATAGGGTATGGGTTAGGGTTAGGGTTAGGGTTAGTGTTAGGGTTAGGGCTCGGTTTAGGGTACGGGTTAGGATTAGGGTACGCGTTAGTGTTAGGGTAGTGGTTAGGGTTAGGGTACGCTTTAGGGTGAGGGTAGTTATTAATCCTATCCCACTCTCTAGATACCCCTTAGCACGTAAAGGAATATTATTTGGGGGTCCAGCCATGGAGAAGAGTTTAGACACTAGGAGAAGATAAGGAACACACCCATTATCAAGAAATCACAATATGATTCTCTTTTTAAACTGTTCCTTAAAACACTAGTGCTTAGGAAATCTATTGGAGGCAGAAGCAGTCAAGGGTAGCTTAGGGTTAGGGTTAGGGTTAGGGTGAGGGTTAGGGTACGGCTTAGGGTACGGGTTCGGGGAGGGGTTCGGGTAGGGCGTAGGGTATTGGTTAGGGTTAGGGTTAGGCATAGTGTTAGGGTTAGGGCTCGGTTTAGGGTACGGGTTAGGATTAGGGTACGCGTTAGGGTTAGGGTAGGGGTTAGGGTTAGGGTACGCGTTAGGGTGAGGGTAGTTATTAAACCTATCCCACTCTCTAGATACCCCTTAGCACGTAAAGGAATATTATTTGGGGGTCCAGCCATGGAGAAGAGTTTAGACACGAGGAGAAGATAAGGAACACACCCATTATCAAGAAATCACATTAGGATTCTCTTTTTAACCTGTTCCTTAAAACACTAGTGCTTAGGAAATCTATTGGAGGCAGAAGCAGTCAAGGGTAGCTTAGGGTTAGGGTTAGGGTTAGGGTGAGGGTTAGGGTACGGCTTAGGGTACGGGTTCGGGGAGGGGTTCGGGTAGGGCGTAGGGTATGGGTTAGGGTTAGGGTTAGGGTTAGTGTTAGGGTTAGGGCTCGGTTTAGGGTACGGGTTAGGATTAGGGTACGCGTTAGGGTTAGGGTAGGGGTTAGGGTTAGGGAACGCGTTATGGTGAGGTTAGTTATTAAACCTATCCCACTCTCTAGATACCCCTTAGCACGTAAAGGAATATTATTTGGGGGTCCAGCCATGGAGAAGAGTTTAGACACTAGGAGAAGATAAGGAACACACCCATTATCACGAAATCACATTAGGATTCTCTTTTTAACCTGTTCCTTAAAACACTAGTGCTTAGGAAATCTATTGGAGGCAGAAGCAGTCAAGGGTAGCTTAGGGTTAGGGTTAGGGTTAGGGTGAGGGTTAGGGTATGGCTTAGGGTACGGGTTCGGGGAGGGGTTCGGGTAGGGCGTAGGGTATGGGTTAGGGTTAGGTTTAGGTTTAGTGTTAGGGTTAGGGCTCGGTTTAGGGTACGAGTTAGGATTAGGGTACGTGTTAGTGTTAGGGTAGGGGTTAGGGTTAGGGTACGCGATAGGGTGAGGTTAGTTATTAAACCTATCCCACTCTGTAGATACCCCTTAGCACTTAAAGGAATATTATTTGGTGGTCCAGCCATGGAGAAGAGTTTAGACACTAGGAGAAGATAAGGAACACACCCATTATCACGAAATCACATTAGGATTCTCTTTTTAACCTGTTCCTTAAAACACTAGTGCTTAGGAAATCTATTGGAGGCAGAAGCAGTCAAGGGTAGCTTAGGGTTAGGGTTAGGGTTAGGGTGAGGGTTAGGGTACGGCTTAGGGTACGGGTTCGGGGAGGGGTTCGGGTAGGGCGTAGGGTATGGGTTAGGGTTAGGGTTAGGGCAAGGGTTAGGGTTAGGGCTCGGTTTAGGGTACGGGTTAGGATTAGGGTACGCGTTAGGGTTAGGGTAGGGGTTAGGGTTAGGGTACGCGTTAGGTTGAGGGTAGTTATTAAATCTATCCCACTCTCTAGATACCCCTTAGCACGTAAAGGAATATTATTTGGGGGTCCAGCCATGGAGAAGAGTTTAGACACGAGGAGAAGATAAGGAACACACCCATTATCAAGAAATCACATTAGGATTCTCTTTTTAACCTGTTCCTTAAAACACTAGTGCTTAGGAAATCTATTGGAGGCAGAAGCAGTCAAGGGTAGCTTAGGGTTAGGGTTAGGGTTAGGGTGAGGGTTAGGGTACGGCTTAGGGTACGGGTTCGGGGAGGGGTTCGGGTAGGGCATAGGGTATGGGTTAGGGTTAGGGTTAGGGTTAGTGTTAGGGTTAGGGCTCGCTTTAGGGTACGGGTTAGGATTAGGGTACGCGTTAGTGTTAGGGTAGTGGTTAGGGTTAGGGTACGCTTTAGGGTGAGGGTAGTTATTAAACCTATCCCACTCTCTAGATACCCCTTAGCACGTAAAGGAATATTATTTGGGGGTCCAGCCATGGAGAAGAGTTTAGACACTAGGAGAAGATAAGGAACACACCCATTATCAAGAAATCACAATATGATTCTCTTTTTAAACTGTTCCTTAAAACACTAGTGCTTAGGAAATCTATTGGAGGCAGAAGCAGTCAAGGGTAGCTTAGGGTTAGGGTTAGGGTTAGGGTGAGGGTTAGGGTACGGCTTAGGGTACGGGTTCGGGGAGGGGTTCGGGTAGGGCGTAGGGTATTGCTTAGGGTTTGGGTTAGGGCTAGTGTTAGGGTTAGGGCTCGGTTTAGGGTATGGGTTAGGATTAGGGTACGCGTTAGGGTTAGGGTAGTGGTTAGGGTTAGGGAACGCGTTAGGGTGAGGGTAGTTATTAAACCTATCCCACTCTCTAGATACCCCTTAGCACGTAAAGGAATATTATTTGGGGGTCCAGCCATGGAGAAGAGTTTAGACACGAGGAGAAGATAAGGAACACACCCATTATCAAGAAATCACATTAGGATTCTCTATTTAACCTGTTCCTTAAAACACTAGTGCTTAGGAAATCTATTGGAGGCAGAAGCCGTCAAGGGTAGCTTAGGGTTAGGGTTAGGGTTAGGGTGAGGGTTAGGGTACGGTTTAGGGTACGGGTTCAGGAAGGGGTTCGGGTAGGGCGTAGGGTATGGGTTAGGGTTAGGGTTAGAGTTAGTGTTAGGGTTAGGGCTCGGTTTAGGGTACGGGTTAGGATTAGGGTACGCGCTAGGGTTAGGGTAGGGGTTAGGGTTAGGGTACGCGTTAGGGTGAGGGTAGTTATTAAACCTATCCCACTCTCTAGATACCCCTTAGCACGTAAAGGGATATTATTTGGGGGTCCAGCCATGGAGAAGAGTTTAGACACTAGGAGAAGATAAGGAACACACCCATTATCACGAAATCACATTAGGATTCTCTTTTTAACCTGTTCCTTAAAACACTAGTGCTTAGGAAATCTATTGGAGGCAGAAGCAGTCAAGGGTAGCTTAGGGTTAGTGTTAGGGTTAGGGTGAGGGCTAGGGTATGGCTTAGGGTACGGTTTCGGGGAGGGGTTCGGGTAGGGCGTAGGGTATGGATTAGGGTTATGGTTAGGGCTAGCGTTAGGTTTAGGGCTCGGTTTAGGGTACGGGTTAGGATTAGGGTACGCGTTAGGGTTACGGTAGGGGTTAGGGTTAGGTTACGCGTTAGGGTGAGGGTAGTTATTAAACCTATCCCACTCTCTAAATACCCCTTAGCACGTAAAGGAATATTATTTGCGGGTCCAGCCATGGAGAAGAGTTTAGACAAGAGGAGAAGATAAGGAACACACCCATTATCAAGAAATCACATTAGGATTCTCTTTTTAACCTGTTCCTTAAAACACTAGTGCTTAGGAAATCTATTGGAGGCAGAAGCAGTCAAGGGTAGCTTAGGGTTAGGGTTAGGGTTAGGGTGAGGTTTAGGGTACGGCTTAGGGTACGGGTTCGGGGAGGGGTTCGGGTAGGGCGTAGGGTATGGGTTAGGGTTAGGGTTAGGGTTAGTGTTAGGGTTAGGTCTCGGTTTAGGGTACGGGTTCGGATTAGGGTACGCGTTAGGGTTAGGGTAGGGGTTAGGGTTAGTGTACGCGTTAGGGTGAGGGTAGTTATTAAACCTATCCCACTCTCTAGATACCCCTTAGCACGTAAAGGAATATTAATGGGGGTCCAGCCATGGAGAAGAGTTTAGACACTAGGAGAAGATAAGGAACACACCCATTATCACGAAATCACATTAGGATTCTCTTTTTAACCTGTCCCTTAAAACACTAGTGCTTAGGAAATCTATTGGAGGCAGAAGCAGTCAAGGGTAGCTTAGGGTTAGGGTTAGGGTTAGGGTGAGGGTTAGGGTATGGCTTAGGGTACGGGTTCGGGGAGGGGTTCGGGTAGGGCGTAGGGTATGGGTTAGGTATAGGGTTAGGGCTAGTGTTAGGGTTAGGGCTCGGTTTAGGGTATGGGTTCGGATTAGGGTACGCGTTAGGGTTAGGGTAGGGGTTAGGGTTAGGGTACGCATTAGGGTGCGGGTAGTTATTAAACCTATCACACTCTCTAGAAACCCCTTAGCACGTAAAGGAATATTATTTGGGGGTCCAACCATGGAGAAGAGTTTAGACACGAGGAGAAGATAAGGAACACACCCATTATCAAGAAATCACATTAGGATTCTCTTTCTCACCTGTTCCTTAAAACACTAGTGCTTAGGAAATCTATTGGAGGCAGAAGCAGTCAAGGGTAGCTTAGGGTTAGGGTTAGGGTTAGGGTGAGGGTTAGGGTATGGCTTAGGGTACGGGTTCGGGGAGGGGTTCGGGTAGGGCGTAGGGTATGGGTTAGGGTTAGGGTTAGGTTTAGTGTTAGGGTTAGGGCTCGGTTTAGGGTACGGGTTAGGATTAGGGTACGTGTTAGTGTTAGGGTAGGGGTTAGGGTTAGGGTACGCGATAGGGTGAGGTTAGTTATTAAACCTATCCCACTCTCTAGATACCCCTTAGCACGTAAAGGAATATTATTTGGTGGTCCAGCCATGGAGAAGAGTTTAGACACTAGGAGAAGATAAGGAACACACCCATTATCAAGAAATCACATTAGGATTCTCTTTTTAACCTGTTCCTTAAAACACTAGTGCTTAGGAAATCTATTGGAGGCAGAAGCAGTCAAGGGTAGCTTAGGGTTAGGGTTAGGGTTAGGGTGAGGGTTAGGGTACGGCTTAGGGTTCGGGTTCGGGGAGGGGTTCGGGTAGGGCGTAGGGTATGGGTTAGGGTTAGGGTTAGGGCAAGGGTTAGGGTTAGGGCTCGGTTTAGGGTACGGGTTAGGATTAGGGTACGCGTTAGGGTTAGGGTAGGGGTTAGGGTTAGGGTACGCGTTAGGTTGAGGGTAGTTATTAAATCTATCCCACTCTCTAGATACCCCTTAGCACGTAAAGGAATATTATTTGGGGGTCCAGCCATGGAGAAGAGTTTAGACACGAGGAGAAGATAAGGAACACACCCATTATCAAGAAATCACATTAGGATTCTCTTTTTAACCTGTTCCTTAAAACACTAGTGCTTAGGAAATCTATTGGAGGCAGAAGCAGTCAAGGGTAGCTTAGGGTTAGGGTTAGGGTTAGGGTGAGGGTTAGGGTACGGCTTAGGGTACGGGTTCGGGGAGGGGTTCGGGTAGGGCACAGGGTATGGGTTAGGGTTAGGGTTAGGGTTAGTGTTAGGGTTAGGGCTCGCTTTAGGGTACGGGTTAGGATTAGGGTACGCGTTAGTGTTAGGGTAGTGGTTAGGGTTAGGGTACGCTTTAGGGTGAGAGTAGTTATTAAACCTATCCCACTCTCTAGATACCCCTTAGCACGTAAAGGAATATTATTTGGGGGTCCAGCCATGGAGAAGAGTTTAGACACTAGGAGAAGATAAGGAACACACCCATTATCAAGAAATCACAATATGATTCTCTTTTTAAACTGTTCCTTAAAACACTAGTGCTTAGGAAATCTATTGAAGGCAGAAGCAGTCAAGGGTAGCTTAGGGTTAGGGTTAGGGTTAGGGTGAGGGTTAGGGTAAGGTTTAGGATACGGGTTCAGGGAGGGGTTCGGGTAGGGCGTAGGGTATGGGTTAGGGTTAGGGTTAGAGTTAGTGTTAGGGTTAGGCCTCGGTTTAGGGTACCGGTTAGGATTAGGGTACGCGCTAGGGTTAGGGTAGGGGTTAGGGTTAGGGTACGCGTTAGGGTGAGGGTAGTTATTAAACCTATCCCACTCTCTAGATACCCCTTAGCACGTAAAGGAATATTATTTGGGGGTCCAGCCATGGAGAAGAGTTTAGACACTAGGAGAAGATAAGGAACACACCCATTATCACGAAATCACATTAGGATTCTCTTTTTAACCTGTTCCTTAAAACACTAGTGCTTAGGAAATCTATTGGAGGCAGAAGCAGTCAAGGGTAGCTTAGGGTTAGAGTTAGGGTTAGGGTGAGGGTTAGGGTATGGCTTAGGGTACGGGTTCGGGGAGGGGTTCGGGTAAGGCGTAGGGTATGGGTTAGGTATAGGGTCAGGGCTAGTGTTAGGGTTAGGGCTCGGTTTAGGGTATGGGTTCGGATTAGGGTACGCGTTAGTGTTAGGGTAGGGGTTAGGGTTAGGGTACGCATTAGGGTGCGGGTAGTTATTAAACCTATCACACTCTCTAGAAACCCCTTAGCACGTAAAGGAATATTATTTGGGGGTCCAACCATGGAGAAGAGTTTAGACACGAGGAGAAGATAAGGAACACACCCATTATCAAGAAATCACATTAGGATTCTCTTTTTCACCTGTTCCTTAAAACACTAGTGCTTAGGAAATCTATTGGAGGCAGAAGCAGTCAAGGGTAGCTTAGGGTTAGGGTTAGGGTTAGGGTGAGGGTTAGGGTATGGCTTAGGGTACGGGTTCGGGGAGGGGTTCGGGTAGGGCGTAGGGTATGGGTTAGGGTTAGGTTTAGGTTTAGTGTTAGGGTTAGGGCTCGGTTTAGGGTACGGGTTAGGATTAGGGAACGTGTTAGTGTTAGGGTAGGGGTTAGGGTTAGGGTACGCGATAGGGTGAGGTTAGTTATTAAACCTTTCCCACGCTGTAGATACCCCTTAGCACGTAAAGGAATATTATTTGGTGGTCCAGCCATGGAGAAGAGTTTAGACACGAGGAGAAGATAAGGAACACACCCATTATCAAGAAATCACATTAGGATTCTCTTTTTAACCTGTTCCTTAAAACACTAGTGCTTAGGAAATCTATTGGAGGCAGAAGCCGTCAAGGGTAGCTTAGGGTTAGGGTTAGGGTTAGGGTGAGGGATAGGGTATGGTTTAGGGTACGGGTTCAGGGAGGGGTTCGGGTAGGGCGTAGGGTATGGGTTAGGGTTAGGGTTAGAGTTAGTGTTAGGGTTAGGGCTCGGTTTAGGGTACGGGTTAGGATTAGGGTACGCGCTAGGGTTAGGGTAGGGGTTAGGGTTAGGGTACGCGTTAGGGTGAGGGTAGTTATTAAACCTATCCCACTCTCTAGATACCCCTTAGCACATAAAGGAATATTATTTGGGGGTCCAGCCATGGAGAAGAGTTTAGACACGAGGAGAAGATAAGGAATACACCCATTATCAAGAAATCACATTAGGATTCTCTTTTTCACCTGTTCCTTAAAACACTAGTGCTTAGGAAATCTATTGGAGGCAGAAGCAGTCAAGGGTAGCTTAGGGTTAGGGTTAGGGTTAGGGTGAGGTTTAGGGTATGGCTTAGGGTACGGGTTCGCGGAGGGGTTCGGGTAGGGCGTAGGGTATGGGTTAGGGTTAGGGTTAGGGTTAGTGTTAGGGTTAGGGCTCGCTTTAGGGTACGGGTTAGGATTAGGGTACGCGTTAGGGTTAGGGTAGGGGTTAGGGTTAGGGAACGCGTTAGGGTGAGGGTAGTTATTAAACCTATCCCACTCTCTAGATACCCCTTAGCACGTAAAGGAATATTATTTGGGGGTCCAGCCATGGAGAAGAGTTTAGACACGAGGAGAAGATAAGGAACACACCCATTATCAAGAAATCACATTAGGATTCTCTTTTTAACCTGTTCCTTAAAACACTAGTGCTTAGGAAATCTATTGGAGGCAGAAGCCGTCAAGGGTAGCTTAGGGTTAGGGTTAGGGTTAGGGTGAGGGTTAGGGTACGGTTTAGGGTACGGGTTCAGGGAGGGGTTCGGGTAGGGCGTAGAGTATGGGTTAGGGTTAGGGTTAGAGTTAGTGTTATGGTTAGGGCTCGGTTTAGGGTACGGGTTAGGATTAGGGTACACGCTAGGGTTAGGGTAGGGGTTAGGGTTAGGGCACGCGTTAGGGTGAGGGTATTTATTAAACCTATCCCACTCTCTAGATACCCCTTAGCACGTAAAGGAATATTATTTGGGGGTCCAGCCATGGAGAAGAGTTTAGACACGAGGAGAAGATAAGGAACACACCCATTATCAAGAAATCACATTAGGATTCTCTTTTTAACCTGTTCCTTAAAACACTAGTGCTTAGGAAATCTATTGGAGGCAGAAGCAGTCAAGGGTAGCTTAGGGTTAGTGTTAGGGTTAGGGTGAGGGCTAGGGTATGGCTTAGGGTACGGGTTCGGGGAGGGGTTCGGGTAGGGCGTAGGGTATGGGTTAGGGTTAGTGTTAGGGCTAGCGTTAGGTTTAGGGCTCGGTTTAGGGTACGGGTTAGGATTAGGGTACGCGTTAGGGTTAGGGTAGGGGTTAGGGTTAGTGTACGCGTTAGGGTGAGGGTAGTTATTAAACCTATCCCACTCTCTAGATACCCCTTAGCACGTAAAGGAATATTAATGGGGGTCCAGCCATGGAGAAGAGTTTAGACACTAGGAGAAGATAAGGAACACACCCATTATCACGAAATCACATTAGGATTCTCTTTTTAACCTGTTCCTTAAAACACTAGTGCTTAGGAAATCTATTGGAGGCAGAAGCAGTCAAGTGTAGCTTAGGGTTAGGGTTAGGGTTCGGGTGAGGGTTAGGGTATGGCTTAGGGTACGGGTTCGGGGAGGGGTTCGGGTAGGGCGTAGGGTATGGGTTAGGTATAGGGTTAGGGCTAGTGTTAGGGTTAGGGCTCGGTTTAGGGTATGGGTTCGGATTAGGGTACGCGTTAGGGTTAGGGTAGGGGTTAGGGTTAGGGTACGCATTAGGGTGCGGGTAGTTATTAAACCTATCACACTCTCTAGAAACCCCTTAGCACGTAAAGGAATATTATTTGGGGGTCCAACCATGGAGAAGAGTTTAGACACGAGGAGAAGATAAGGAACACACCCATTATCAAGAAATCACATTAGGATTCTCTTTTTCACCTGTTCCTTAAAACACTAGTGCTTAGGAAATCTATTGGAGGCAGAAGCAGTCAAGGGTAGCTTAGGGTTAGGGTTAGGGTTAGGGTGAGGGTTAGGGTATGGCTTAGGGTACGGGTTCGGGGAGGGGTTCGGGTAGCGCGTAGGGTATGGGTTAGGGTTAGGGTTAGGTTTAGTGTTAGGGTTAGGGCTTGGTTTAGGGTACGGGTTAGGATTAGGGTACGTGTTAGTGTTAGGGTAGGGGTTAGGGTTAGGGTACGCGATAGGGTGAGGTTAGTTATTAAACCTATCCCACTCTGTAGATACCCCTTAGCACGTAAAGGAATATTATTTGGTGGTCCAGCCATGGAGAAGAGTTTAGACACTAGGAGAAGATAAGGAACACACCCATTATCAAGAAATCACATTAGGATTCTCTTTTTAACCTGTTCCTTAAAACACTAGTGCTTAGGAAATCTATTGGAGGCAGAAGCAGTCAAGGGTAGCTTAGGGTTAGGGTTAGGGTTAGGGTGAGGGTTAGGGTACGGCTTAGGGTACGGTTTCGGGGAGGGGTTCGGGTAGGGCGTAGGGTATGGGTTAGGGTTAGGGTTAGGGCAAGGGTTAGGGTTAGGGCTCGGTTTAGGGTACGGGTTAGGATTAGGGTACGCGTTAGGGTTAGGGTAGGGGTTAGGGTTAGGGTACGCGTTAGGTTGAGGGTAGTTATTAAATCTATCCCACTCTCTAGATACCCCTTAGCACGTAAAGGAATATTATTTGGGGGTCCAGCCATGGAGAAGAGTTTAGACACGAGGAGAAGATAAGGAACACACCCATTATCAAGAAATCACATTAGGATTCTCTTTTTAACCTGTTCCTTAAAACACTAGTGCTTAGGAAATCTATTGGAGGCAGAAGCAGTCAAGGGTAGCTTAGGGTTAGGGTTAGGGTTAGGGTGAGGGTTAGGGTACGGCTTAGGGTACGGGTTCGGGGAGGGGTTCGGGTAGGGCATAGGGTATGGGTTAGGGTTAGGGTTAGGGTTAGTGTTAGGGTTAGGGCTCGCTTTAGGGTACGGGTTAGGATTAGGGTACGCGTTAGTGTTAGGGTAGTGGTTAGGGTTAGGGTACGCTTTAGGGTGAGGGTAGTTATTAAACCTATCCCACTCTCTAGATACCCCTTAGCACGTAAAGGAATATTATTTGGGGGTCCAGCCATGGAGAAGAGTTTAGACACTAGGAGAAGATAAGGAACACACCCATTATCAAGAAATCACAATATGATTCTCTTTTTAAACTGTTCCTTAAAACACTAGTGCTTAGGAAATCTATTGGAGGCAGAAGCAGTCAAGGGTAGCTTAGGGTTAGGGTTAGGGTTAGGGTGAGGGTTAGGGTACGGCTTAGGGTACGGGTTCGGGGAGGGGTTCGGGTAGGGCGTAGGGTATTGCTTAGGGTTTGGGTTAGGGCTAGTGTTAGGGTTAGGGCTCGGTTTAGGGTATGGGTTAGGATTAGGGTACGCGTTAGGGTTAGGGTAGGGGTTAGGGTTAGGGAACGCGTTAGGGTGAGGGTAGTTATTAAACCTATCCCACTCTCTAGATACCCCTTAGCACGTAAAGGAATATTATTTGGGGGTCCAGCCATGGAGAAGAGTTTAGACACGAGGAGAAGATAAGGAACACACCCATTATCAAGAAATCACATTAGGATTCTCTTTTTAACCTGTTCCTTAAAACACTAGTGCTTAGGAAATCTATTGGAGGCAGAAGCCGTCAAGGGTAGCTTAGGGTTAGGGTTAGGGTTAGGGTGAGGGTTAGGGTACGGTTTAGGGTACGGGTTCAGGAAGGGGTTCGGGTAGGGCGTAGGGTATGGGTTAGGGTTAGGGTTAGAGTTAGTGTTAGGGTTAGGGCTCGGTTTAGGGTACGGGTTAGGATTAGGGTACGCGCTAGGGTTAGGGTAGGGGTTAGGGTTAGGGTACGCGTTAGGGTGAGGGTAGTTATTAAACCTATCCCACTCTCTAGATACCCCTTAGCACGTAAAGGAATATTATTTGGGGGTCCAGCCATGGAGAAGAGTTTAGACACTAGGAGAAGATAAGGAACACACCCATTATCACGAAATCACATTAGGATTCTCTTTTTAACCTGTTCCTTAAAACACTAGTGCTTAGGAAATCTATTGGAGGCAGAAGCAGTCAAGGGTAGCTTAGGGTTAGTGTTAGGGTTAGGGTGAGGGCTAGGGTATGGCTTAGGGTACGGTTTCGGGGAGGGGTTCGGGTAGGGCGTAGGGTATGGATTAGGGTTAGGGTTAGGGCTAGCGTTAGGTTTAGGGCTCGGTTTAGGGTACGGGTTAGGATTAGGGTACGCGTTAGGGTTACGGTAGGGGTTAGGGTTAGGTTACGCGTTAGGGTGAGGGTAGTTATTAAACCTATCCCACTCTCTAGATACCCCTTAGCACGTAAAGGAATATTATTTGCGGGTCCAGCCATGGAGAAGAGTTTAGACAAGAGGAGAAGATAAGGAACACACCCATTATCAAGAAATCACATTAGGATTCTCTTTTTAACCTGTTCCTTAAAACACTAGTGCTTAGGAAATCTATTGGAGGCAGAAGCAGTCAAGGGTAGCTTAGGGTTAGGGTTAGGGTTAGGGTGAGGTTTAGGGTACGGCTTAGGGTACGGGTTCGGGGAGGGGTTCGGGTAGGGCGTAGGGTATGGGTTAGGGTTAGGGTTAGGGTTAGTGTTAGGGTTAGGTCTCGGTTTAGGGTACGGGTTAGGATTAGGGTACGCGTTAGGGTTAGGGTAGGGGTTAGGGTTAGTGTACGCGTTAGGGTGAGGGTAGTTATTAAACCTATCCCACTCTCTAGATACCCCTTAGCACGTAAAGGAATATTAATGGGGGTCCAGCCATGGAGAAGAGTTTAGACACTAGGAGAAGATAAGGAACACACCCATTATCACGAAATCACATTAGGATTCTCTTTTTAACCTGTCCCTTAAAACACTAGTGCTTAGGAAATCTATTGGAGGCAGAAGCAGTCAAGGGTAGCTTAGGGTTAGGGTTAGGGTTAGGGTGAGGGTTAGGGTATGGCTTAGGGTACGGGTTCGGGGAGGGGTTCGGGTAGGGCGTAGGGTATGGGTTAGGTATAGGGTTAGGGCTAGTGTTAGGGTTAGGGCTCGGTTTAGGGTATGGGTTCGGATTAGGGTACGCGTTAGGGTTAGGGTAGGGGTTAGGGTTAGGGTACGCATTAGGGTGCGGGTAGTTATTAAACCTATCACACTCTCTAGAAACCCCTTAGCACGTAAAGGAATATTATTTGGGGGTCCAACCATGGAGAAGAGTTTAGACACGAGGAGAAGATAAGGAACACACCCATTATCAAGAAATCACATTAGGATTCTCTTTCTCACCTGTTCCTTAAAACACTAGTGCTTAGGAAATCTATTGGAGGCAGAAGCAGTCAAGGGTAGCTTAGGGTTAGGGTTAGGGTTAGGGTGAGGATTAGGGTATGGCTTAGGGTACGGGTTCGGGGAGGGGTTCGGGTAGGGCGTAGGGTATGGGTTAGGGTTAGGGTTAGGTTTAGTGTTAGGGTTAGGGCTCGGTTTAGGGTACGGGTTAGGATTAGGGTACGTGTTAGTATTAGGGTAGGGGTTAGGGTTAGGGTACGCGATAGGGTGAGGTTAGTTATTAAACCTATCCCACTCTCTAGATACCCCTTAGCACGTAAAGGAATATTATTTGGTGGTCCAGCCATGGAGAAGAGTTTAGACACTAGGAGAAGATAAGGAACACACCCATTATCAAGAAATCACATTAGGATTCTCTTTTTAACCTGTTCCTTAAAACACTAGTGCTTAGGAAATCTATTGGAGGCAGAAGCAGTCAAGGGTAGCTTAGGGTTAGGGTTAGGGTTAGGGTGAGGGTTAGGGTACGGCTTAGGGTTCGGGTTCGGGGAGGGGTTCGGGTAGGGCGTAGGGTATGGGTTAGGGTTAGGGTTAGGGCAAGGGTTAGGGTTAGGGCTCGGTTTAGGGTACGGGTTAGGATTAGGGTACGCGTTAGGGTTAGGGTAGGGGTTAGGGTTAGGGTACGCGTTAGGTTGAGGGTAGTTATTAAATCTATCCCACTCTCTAGATACCCCTTAGCACGTAAAGGAATATTATTTGGGGGTCCAGCCATGGAGAAGAGTTTAGACACGAGGAGAAGATAAGGAACACACCCATTATCAAGAAATCACATTAGGATTCTCTTTTTAACCTGTTCCTTAAAACACTAGTGCTTAGGAAATCTATTGGAGGCAGAAGCAGTCAAGGGTAGCTTAGGGTTAGGGTTAGGGTTAGGGTGAGGGTTAGGGTACGGCTTAGGGTACGGGTTCGGGGAGGGGTTCGGGTAGGGCACAGGGTATGGGTTAGGGTTAGGGTTAGGGTTAGTGTTAGGGTTAGGGCTCGCTTTAGGGTACGGGTTAGGATTAGGGTACGCGTTAGTGTTAGGGTAGTGGTTAGGGTTAGGGTACGCTTTAGGGTGAGAGTAGTTATTAAACCTATCCCACTCTCTAGATACCCCTTAGCACGTAAAGGAATATTATTTGGGGGTCCAGCCATGGAGAAGAGTTTAGACACTAGGAGAAGATAAGGAACACACCCATTATCACGAAATCACATTAGGATTCTCTTTTTAACCTGTTCCTTAAAACACTAGTGCTTAGGAAATCTATTGGAGGCAGAAGCAGTCAAGGGTAGCTTAGGGTTAGAGTTAGGGTTAGGGTGAGGGTTAGGGTATGGCTTAGGGTACGGGTTCGGGGAGGGGTTCGGGTAAGGCGTAGGGTATGGGTTAGGTATAGGGTCAGGGCTAGTGTTAGGGTTAGGGCTCGGTTTAGGGTATGGGTTCGGATTAGGGTACGCGTTAGTGTTAGGGTAGGGGTTAGGGTTAGGGTACGCATTAGGGTGCGGGTAGTTATTAAACCTATCACACTCTCTAGAAACCCCTTAGCACGTAAAGGAATATTATTTGGGGGTCCAACCATGGAGAAGAGTTTAGACACGAGGAGAAGATAAGGAACACACCCATTATCAAGAAATCACATTAGGATTCTCTTTTTCACCTGTTCCTTAAAACACTAGTGCTTAGGAAATCTATTGGAGGCAGAAGCAGTCAAGGGTAGCTTAGGGTTAGGGTTAGGGTTAGGGTGAGGGTTAGGGTATGGCTTAGGGTACGGGTTCGGGGAGGGGTTCGGGTAGGGCGTAGGGTATGGGTTAGGGTTAGGTTTAGGTTTAGTGTTAGGGTTAGGGCTCGGTTTAGGGTACGGGTTAGGATTAGGGAACGTGTTAGTGTTAGGGTAGGGGTTAGGGTTAGGGTACGCGATAGGGTGAGGTTAGTTATTAAACCTTTCCCACGCTGTAGATACCCCTTAGCACGTAAAGGAATATTATTTGGTGGTCCAGCCATGGAGAAGAGTTTAGACACGAGGAGAAGATAAGGAACACACCCATTATCAAGAAATCACATTAGGATTCTCTTTTTAACCTGTTCCTTAAAACACTAGTGCTTAGGAAATCTATTGGAGGCAGAAGCCGTCAAGGGTAGCTTAGGGTTAGGGTTAGGGTTAGGGTGAGGGATAGGGTATGGTTTAGGGTACGGGTTCAGGGAGGGGTTCGGGTAGGGCGTAGGGTATGGGTTAGGGTTAGGGTTAGAGTTAGTGTTAGGGTTAGGGCTCGGTTTAGGGTACGGGTTAGGATTAGGGTACGCGCTAGGGTTAGGGTAGGGGTTAGGGTTAGGGTACGCGTTAGGGTGAGGGTAGTTATTAAACCTATCCCACTCTCTAGATACCCCTTAGCACATAAAGGAATATTATTTGGGGGTCCAGCCATGGAGAAGAGTTTAGACACGAGGAGAAGATAAGGAATACACCCATTATCAAGAAATCACATTAGGATTCTCTTTTTCACCTGTTCCTTAAAACACTAGTGCTTAGGAAATCTATTGGAGGCAGAAGCAGTCAAGGGTAGCTTAGGGTTAGGGTTAGGGTTAGGGTGAGGTTTAGGGTATGGCTTAGGGTACGGGTTCGGGGAGGGGTTCGGGTAGGGCGTAGGGTATGGGTTAGGGTTAGGGTTAGGGTTAGTGTTAGGGTTAGGGCTCGCTTTAGGGTACGGGTTAGGATTAGGGTACGCGTTAGGGTTAGGGTAGGGGTTAGGGTTAGGGAACGCGTTAGGGTGAGGGTAGTTATTAAACCTATCCCACTCTCTAGATACCCCTTAGCACGTAAAGGAATATTATTTGGGGGTCCAGCCATGGAGAAGAGTTTAGACACGAGGAGAAGATAAGGAACACACCCATTATCAAGAAATCACATTAGGATTCTCTTTTTAACCTGTTCCTTAAAACACTAGTGCTTAGGAAATCTATTGGAGGCAGAAGCCGTCAAGGGTAGCTTAGGGTTAGGGTTAGGGTTAGGGTGAGGGTTAGGGTACGGTTTAGGGTACGGGTTCAGGGAGGGGTTCGGGTAGGGCGTAGAGTATGGGTTAGGGTTAGGGTTAGAGTTAGTGTTATGGTTAGGGCTCGGTTTAGGGTACGGGTTAGGATTAGGGTACACGCTAGGGTTACGGTAGGGGTTAGGGTTAGGGCACGCGTTAGGGTGAGGGTATTTATTAAACCTATCCCACTCTCTAGATACCCCTTAGCACGTAAAGGAATATTATTTGGGGGTCCAGCCATGGAGAAGAGTTTAGACACTAGGAGAAGATAAGGAACACACCCATTATCACGTAATCACATTAGGATTCTCTTTTTAACCTGTTCCTTAAAACACTAGTGCTTAGGAAATCTATTGGAGGCAGAAGCAGTCAAGGGTAGCTTAGGGTTAGTGTTAGGGTTAGGGTGAGGGCTAGGGTATGGCTTAGGGTACGGGTTCGGGGAGGGGTTCGGGTAGGGCGTAGGGTATGGGTTAGGGTTAGTGTTAGGGCTAGCGTTAGGTTTAGGGCTCGGTTTAGGGTACGGGTTAGGATTAGGGTACGCGTTAGGGTTAGGGTAGGGGTTAGGGTTAGTGTACGCGTTAGGGTGAGGGTAGTTATTAAACCTATCCCACTCTCTAGATACCCCTTAGCACGTAAAGGAATATTAATGGGGGTCCAGCCATGGAGAAGAGTTTAGACACTAGGAGAAGATAAGGAACACACCCATTATCACGAAATCACATTAGGATTCTCTTTTTAACCTGTTCCTTAAAACACTAGTGCTTAGGAAATCTATTGGAGGCAGAAGCAGTCAAGTGTAGCTTAGGGTTAGGGTTAGGGTTCGGGTGAGGGTTAGGGTATGGCTTAGGGTACGGGTTCGGGGAGGGGTTGGGGTAGGGCGTAGGGTATGGGTTAGGTATAGGGTTAGGGCTAGTGTTAGGGTTAGGGCTCGGTTTAGGGTATGGGTTCGGATTAGGGTACGCGTTAGGGTTAGGGTAGGGGTTAGGGTTAGGGTACGCATTAGGGTGCGGGTAGTTATTAAACCTATCACACTCTCTAGAAACCCCTTAGCACGTAAAGGAATATTATTTGGGGGTCCAACCATGGAGAAGAGTTTAGACACGAGGAGAAGATAAGGAACACACCCATTATCAAGAAATCACATTAGGATTCTCTTTTTCACCTGTTCCTTAAAACACTAGTGCTTAGGAAATCTATTGGAGGCAGAAGCAGTCAAGGGTAGCTTAGGGTTAGGGTTAGGGTTAGGGGGAGGGTTAGGGTATGGCTTAGGGTACGGGTTCGGGGAGGGGTTCGGGTAGCGCGTAGGGTATGGGTTAGGGTTAGGGTTAGGTTTAGTGTTAGGGTTAGGGCTCGGTTTAGGGTACGGGTTAGGATTAGGGTACGTGTTAGTGTTAGGGTAGGGGTTAGGGTTAGGGTACGCGATAGGGTGAGGTTAGTTATTAAACCTATCCCACTCTGTAGATACCCCTTAGCACGTAAAGGAATATTATTTGGTGGTCCAGCCATGGAGAAGAGTTTAGACACTAGGAGAAGATAAGGAACACACCCATTATCAAGAAATCACATTAGGATTCTCTTTTTAACCTGTTCCTTAAAACACTAGTGCTTAGGAAATCTATTGGAGGCAGAAGCAGTCAAGGGTAGCTTAGGGTTAGGGTTAGGGTTAGGGTGAGGGTTAGGGTACGGCTTAGGGTACGGTTTCGGGGAGGGGTTCGGGTAGGGCGTAGGGTATGGGTTAGGGTTAGGGTTAGGGCAAGGGTTAGGGTTAGGGCTCGGTTTAGGGTACGGGTTAGGATTAGGGTACGCGTTAGTGTTAGGGTAGTGGTTAGGGTTAGGGTACGCTTTAGGGTGAGGGTAGTTATTAAACCTATCCCACTCTCTAGATACCCCTTAGCACGTAAAGGAATATTATTTGGGGGTCCAGCCATGGAGAAGAGTTTAAACACTAGGAGAAGATAAGGAACACACCCATTATTAAGAAATCACAATATGATTCTCTTTTTAAACTGTTCCTTAAAACACTAGTGCTTAGGAAATCTATTGGAGGCAGAAGCAGTCAAGGGTAGCTTAGGGTTAGGGTTAGGGTTAGGGTGAGGGTTAGGGTACGGCTTAGGGTACGGGTTCGGGGAGGGTTCGGGGAGGGCGTAGGGTATTGGTTAGGGTTAGGGTTAGGGCTAGTGTTAGGGTTAGGGCTCGGTTTAGGGTACGGGTTAGGATTAGGGTACGCGTTAGGGTTAGGGTAGGGGTTAGGGTTAGGGAACGCGTTAGGGTGAGGGTAGTTATTAAACCTATCCCACTCTCTAGATACCCCTTAGCACGTAAAGGAATATTATTTGGGGGTCCAGCCATGGAGAAGAGTTTAGACACTAGGAGAAAATAAGGAACACACCCATTATCAAGAAATCACATTAGGATTCTCTTTTTAACCTGTTCCTTAAAACACTAGTGCTTAGGAAATCTATTGGAGGCAGAAGCAGTCAAGGGTAGCTTAGGGTTAGTGTTAGGGTTAGGGTGAGGGCTAGGGTATGTCTTAGGGTACGGGTTCGGGGAGGGGTTCGGGTAGGGCGTAGGGTATGGGTTAGGGTTAGGGTTAGGGCTAGCGTTAGGTTTAGGGCTCGGTTTAGGGTACGGGTTAGGATTAGGGTACGCGTTAGGGTTTGGGTAGGGGTTAGGGTTAGGGTACGCGTTAGGTTGAGGGTAGTTATTAAACCTATCCCACTCTCTAGATACCCCTTAGCACGTAAAGGAATATTATTTGGGGGTCCAGCCATGGAGAAGAGTTTAGACACGAGGAGAAGATAAGGAACACACCCATTATCACGAAATCACATTAGGATTCTCTTTTTAACCTGTTCCTTAAAACACTAGTGCTTAGGAAATCTATTGGAGGCAGAAGCAGTCAAGGGTAGCTTAGGGTTAGGGTTAGGGTTAGGGTGAGGGTTAGGGTACGGCTTAGGGTACGGGTTCGGGGAGGGGTTCGAGTAGGGCGTAGGGTATGGGTTAGGGTTAGGGTTAGGGTTAGTGTTAGGGTTAGGGCTCGGTTTAGGGTACGGGTTAGGATTAGGGTACGCGTTAGGGTTAGGGTAGGGGTTAGGGTTAGTGTACGCGTTAGGGTGAGGGTAGTTATTAAACCTATCCCACTCTCTAGATACCCCTTAGCACGTAAAGGAATATTAATGGGGGTCCAGCCATGGAGAAGAGTTTAGACACTAGGAGAAGATAAGGAACACACCCATTATCACGAAATCACATTAGGATTCTCTTTTTAACCTGTTCCTTAAAACACTAGTGCTTAGGAAATCTATTGGAGGCAGAAGCAGTCAAGGGTAGCTTAGGGTTAGTGTTAGGGTTAGGGTGAGGGTTAGGGTATGGCTTAGGGTACGGGTTCGGGGAGGGGTTCGGGTAGGGCGTAGGGTATGGGTTAGGTATAGGGTTAGGGATAGTGTTAGGGTTAGGGCTCGGTTTAGGGTATGGGTTCGGATTAGGGTACGCGTTAGGGTTAGGGTAGGGGTTAGGGATAGGGAACGCGTTAGGGTGAGGGTAGTTATTAAACCTATCCCACTCTCTAGATACCCCTTAGCACGTAAAGGAATATTATTTGGGGGTCCAGCCATGGAGAAGAGTTTAGACACGAGGAGAAGATAAGGAACACACCCATTATCAAGAAATCACATTAGGATTCTCTTTTTAACCTGTTCCTTAAAACACTAGTGCTTAGGAAATCTATTGGAGGCAGAAGCCGTCAAGGGTAGCTTAGGGTTAGGGTTAGGGTTAGGGTGAGGGTTAGGGTACGGTTTAGGGTACGGGTTCAGGGAGTGGTTCGGGTAGGGCGTAGAGTATGGGTTAGGGTTAGGGTTAGAGTTAGTGTTAGGGTTAGGGCTCGGTTTAGGGTACGGGTTAGGATTAGGGTACACGCTAGGGTTAGGGTAGGGGTTAGGGTTAGGGTACGCGTTAGGGTGAGGGTAGTTATTAAACCTATCCCACTCTCTAGATACCCCTTAGCACGAAAAGGAATATTATTTGGGGGTCCAGCCATGGAGAAGAGTTTAGACACTAGGAGAAGATAAGGAACACACCCATTATCACGAAATCACATTAGGATTCTCTTTTTAACCTGTTCCTTAAAACACTAGTGCTTAGGAAATCTATTGGAGGCAGAAGCAGTCAAGGGTAGCTTAGGGTTAGTGTAAGGGTTAGGGTGAGGGCTAGGGTATGGCTTAGGGTACGGGTTCGGGGTGGGGCTCGGGTAGGGCGTAGGGTATGGGTTAGGGTTAGGGTTAGGGCTAGCGTTAGGTTTAGGGCTCGGTTTAGGGTACGGGTTAGGATTAGGGTATGCGTTAGGGTTAGGGTAGGGGTTAGGGTTAGGGTACGCGTTAGGGTGAGGGTAGTTATTAAACCTATCCCACTCTGTAGATACTCCTTAGCACGTAAAGGAATATTATTTGGGGGTCCAGCCATGGAGAAGAGTTTAGACACGAGGAGAAGATAAGGAACACACCCATTATCAAGAAATCACATTAGGATTCTCTTTTTAACCTGTTCCTTAAAACACTAGTGCTTAGGAAATCTATTGGAGGCAGAAGCAGTCAAGGGTAGCTTAGGGTTAGGGTTAGGGTTAGGGTGAGGGTTAGGGTACGGCTTAGGGTATGGGTTCGGGGAGGGTTTCGGGTAGGGCGTAGGGTATGGGTTAGGGTTAGGGTTAGGGTTAGTGTTAGGGTTAGGGCTCGGTTTAGGGTACGGGTTAGGATTAGGGTACGCGTTAGGGTTAGGGTAGGGGTTAGGGTTAGTGTACGCGTTAGGGTGAGGGTAGTTATTAAACCTATCCCACTCTCTAGATACCCCTTAGCACGTAAAGGAATATTAATGGGGGTCCAGCCATGGAGAAGAGTTTAGACACTAGGAGAAGATAAGGAACACACCCATTATCACGAAATCACATTAGGATTCTCTTTTTAACCTGTTCCTTAAAACACTAGTGCTTAGGAAATCTATTGGAGGCAGAAGCAGTCAAGGGTAGCTTAGGGTTAGGGTTAGGGTTAGGGTGAGGGTTAGGGTATGGCTTAGGGTACGGGTTCGGGGAGGGGTTCGGGTAGGGCGTAGGGTATGGGTTAGGTATAGGGTTAGGGCTAGTGTTAGGGTTAGGGCTCGGTTTAGGGTATGGGTTCGGATTAGGGTACGCGTTAGGGTTAGGGTAGGGGTTAGGGTTAGGGTACGCATTAGGGTGCGGGTAGTTATTAAACCTATCACACTCTCTAGAAACCCCTTAGCACGTAAAGGAATATTATTTGGGGGTCCAACCATGGAGAAGAATTTAGACACGAGGAGAAGATAAGGAACACACCCATTATCAAGAAATCACATTAGGATTCTCTTTTTCACCTGTTCCTTAAAACACTAGTGCTTAGGAAATCTATTGGAGGCAGAAGCAGTCAAGGGTAGCTTAGGGTTAGGGTTAGGGTTAGGGTGAGGGTTAGGGTATGGCTTAGGGTACGGGTTCGGGGAGGGGTTCGGATAGCGCGTAGGGTATGGGTTAGGGTTAGGGTTAGGTTTAGTGTTAGGGTTAGGGCTCGGTTTAGGGTACGGGTTAGGATTAGGGTACGTGTTAGTGTTAGGGTAGGGGTTAGGGTTAGGGTACGCGATAGGGTGAGGTTAGTTATTAAACCTATCCCACTCTGTAGATACCCCTTAGCACGTAAAGGAATATTATTTGGTGGTCCAGCCATGGAGAAGAGTTTAGACACTAGGAGAAGATAAGGAACACACCCATTATCAAGAAATCACATTAGGATTCTCTTTTTAACCTGTTCCTTAAAACACTAGTGCTTAGGAAATCTATTGGAGGCAGAAGCAGTCAAGGGTATCTTAGGGGTAGGGTTAGGGTTAGGGTACGGCTTAGGGTACGGCTTAGGGTACGGGTTCGGGGAGGGGTTCGGGTAGGGCGTAGGGTATGGGTTAGGGTTAGGGTTAGGGCAAGGGTTAGGGTTAGGGCTCAGTTTAGGGTACGGGTTAGGATTAGGGTACGCGTTAGGGTTAGGGTAGGGGTTAGGGTTAGGGTACGCGTTAGGGTGAGGGTAGTTATTAAATCTATCCCACTCTCTAGATACCCCTTAGCACGTAAAGGAATATTATTTGGGGGTCCAGCCATGGAGAAGAGTTTAGACACGAGGAGAAGATAAGGAACACACCCATTATCAAGAAATCACATTAGGATTCTCTTTTTAACCTGTTCCTTAAAACACTAGTGCTTAGGAAATCTATTGGAGGCAGAAGCAGTCAAGGGTAGCTTAGGGTTAGGGTTAGGGTTAGGGTGAGGGTTAGGGTACGGCTTAGGGTACGGGTTCGGGGAGGGGTTCGGGTAGGGCATAGGGTATGGGTTAGGGTTAGGGTTAGGGTTAGTGTTAGGTTTAGGGCTCGATTTAGGGTACGGGTTAGGATTAGGGTACGCGTTAGTGTTAGGGTAGTGGTTAGGGTTAGGGTACGCTTTAGGGTGAGGGTAGTTATTAAACCTATCCCACTCTGTAGATACCCCTTAGCACGTAAAGGAATATTATTTGGGGGTCCAGCCATGGAGAAGAGTTTAGACACGAGGAGAAGATAAGGAACACACCCATTATCAAGAAATCACATTAGGATTCTCTTTTTAACCTGTTCCTTAAAACACTAGTGCTTAGGAAATCTATTGGAGGCAGAAGCAGTCAAGGGTAGCTTAGGGTTAGGGTTAGGGTTAGGGTGAGGGTTAGGGTACGGCTTAGGGTACGGGTTCGGGGAGGGGTTCGGGTAGGGCGTAGGGTATGGGTTAGGGTTAGGGTTAGGGTTAGTGTTAGGGTTAGGGCTCGGTTTAGGTTACGGGTTAGGATTAGGGTACGCGTTAGGGTTAGGGTAGGGGTTAGGGTTAGTGTACGCGTTAGAGTGAGGGTAGTTATTAAACCTATCCCACTCTCTAGATACCCCTTAGCACGTAAAGGAATATTAATGGGGGTCCAGCCATGGAGAAGAGTTTAGACACTAGGAGAAGATAAGGAACACACCCATTATCACGAAATCACATTAGGATTCTCTTTTTAACCTGTTCCTTAAAACACTAGTGCTTAGGAAATCTATTGGAGGCAGAAGCAGTCAAGGGTAGCTTAGGGTTAGGGTTAGGGTTAGGGTGAGGGTTAGGGTATGGCTTAGGGTACGGGTTCGGGGAGGGGTTCGGGTAGGGCGTAGGTTATGGGTTAGGTATAGGGTTAGGGATAGTGTTAGGGTTAGGGCTCGGTTTAGGGTATGGGTTCGGATTAGGGTACGCGTTAGGGTTAGGGTAGGGGTTAGGGTTAGGGTACGCATTACGGTGCGGTTAGTTATTAAACCTATCACACTCTCTAGAAACCCCTTAGCACGTAAAGGAATATTATTTGGGGGTCCAACCATGGAGAAGAGTTTAGACACGAGGAGAAGATAAGGAACACACCCATTATCAAGAAATCACATTAGGATTCTCTTTTTAACCTGTTCCTTAAAACACTAGTGCTTAGGAAATCTATTGGAGGCAGAAGCAGTCAAGGGTAGCTTAGGGTTAGGGTTAGGGTTAGGGTGAGGGTTAGGGTACGGGTTCGGGGAGGGGTTCGGGTAGGGCGTAGGGTATTGGTTAGGGTTAGGGTTAGGGCTAGTGTTAGGGTTAGGGCTCGGTTTAGGGTACGGGTTAGGATTAGGGTACGCGTTAGGGTTAGGGTAGGGGTTAGGGTTAGGGAACGCGTTAGGGTGAGGGTAGTTATTAAACCTATCCCACTCTCTAGATACCGCTTAGCACGTAAAGGAATATTATTTGGGGGTCTAGCCATGGAGAAGAGTTTAGACACGAGGAGAAGATAAGGAACACACCCATTATCAAGAAATCACATTAGGATTCTCTTTTTAACCTGTTCCTTAAAACACTAGTGCTTAGGAAATCTATTGGAGGCAGAAGCAGTCAAGGGTAGCTTAGGGTTAGGGTTAGGGTTAGGGTGAGGGTTAGGGTATGGCTTAGGGTACGGGTTCGGGGAGGGGTTCGGGTAGGGCGTAGGGTATGGGTTAGGGTTAGGGTTAGGGTTAGTGTTAGGTTTAGGGCTCGATTTAGGGTACGGGTTAGGATTAGGGTACGCGTTAGTGTTAGGGTAGTGGTTAGGGTTAGGGTACGCGTTAGGGTGAGGGTAGTTATTAAACCTATCCCACTCTCTAGATACCCCTTAGCACGTAAAGGAATATTATTTGGGGGTCTAGCCATGGAGAAGAGTTTAGACACGAGGAGAAGATAAGGAACACACCCATTATCAAGAAATCACATTAGGATTCTCTTTTTAACCTGTTCCTTAAAACACTAGTGCTTAGGAAATCTATTGGAGGCAGAAGCAGTCAAGGGTAGCTTAGGGTTAGTGTTAGGGTTAGGGTGAGGGCTAGGGTATGGCTTAGGGTACGGGTTCGGGGAGGGGTTCGGGTAGGGCGTAGGGTATGGGTTAGGGTAAGTGTTAGGGCTAGCGTTAGGTTTAGGGCTCGGTTTAGGGTACGGGTTAGGATTAGGGTACGCGTTAGGGTTAGGGTAGGGGTTAGGGTTAGTGTACGCGTTAGGGTGAGGGTAGTTATTAAACCTATCCCACTCTCTAGATACCCCTTAGCACGTAAAGGAATATTAATGGGGGTTCAGCCATGGAGAAGAGTTTAGACACGAGGAGAAGATAAGGAACACACCCATTATCACGAAATCACATTAGGATCCTCTTTTTAACCTGTTCCTTAAAACACTAGTGCTTAGGAAATCTATTGGAGGCAGAAGCCGTCAAGGGTAGCTTAGGGTTAGGGTTAGGGTTAGGGTGAGGGTTAGGGTACGGTTTAGGGTACGGGTTCAGGGAGGGGTTCGGGTAGGGCGTAGAGTATGGGTTAGGGTTAGGGTTAGAGTTAGTGTTAGGGTTAGGGCTCGGTTTAGGGTACGGGTTAGGATTAGGGTACACGCTAGGGTTAGGGTAGGGGTTAGGGTTAGGGTACGCGTTAGGGTGAGGGTAGTTATTAAACCTATCCCACTCTGTAGATACCCCTTAGCACGTAAAGGAATATTATTTGGGGGTCCAGCCATGGAGAAGAGTTTAGACACTAGGAGAAGATAAGGAACACACCCATTATCAAGAAATCACAATATGATTCTCTTTTTAAACTGTTCCTTAAAACACTAGTGCTTAGGAAATCTATTGGAGGCAGAAGCAGTCAAGGGTAGCTTAGGGTTAGGGTTAGGGTTAGGGTGAGGGTTAGGGTACGGCTTAGGGTACGGGTTCGGGGAGGGGTTCGGGGAGGGCGTAGGGTATTGGTTAGGGTTAGGGTTAGGGCTAGTGTTAGGGTTAGGGCTCGGTTTAGGGTACGGGTTAGGATTAGGGTACGCGTTAGGGTTAGGGTAGGGGTTAGGGTTAGGGAACGCGTTAGGGTGAGGGTAGTTATTAAACCTATCCCACTCTCTAGATACCCCTTAGCACGTAAAGGAATATTATTTGGGGGTCCAGCCATGGAGAAGAGTTTAGACACTAGGAGAAGATAAGGAACACACCCATTATCACGAAATCACATTAGGATTCTCTTTTTAACCTGTTCCTTAAAACACTAGTGCTTAGGAAATCTATTGGAGGCAGAAGCAGTCAAGGGTAGCTTAGGGTTAGTGTTAGGGTTAGGGTGAGGGCTAGGGTATGGCTTAGGGTACGGGTTCGGGGAGGGGTTCGGGTAGGGCGTAGGGTATGGGTTAGGGTTAGGGTTAGGGCTAGCGTTAGGTTTAGGGCTCGGTTTAGGGTACGGGTTAGGATTAGGCTACGCGTTAGTGTTTGGGTAGGGGTTAGGGTTAGGGTACGCGTTAGGTTGAGGGTAGTTATTAAACCTATCCCACTCTCTAGATACCCCTTAGCACGTAAAGGAATATTATTTGGGGGTCCAGCCATGGAGAAGAGTTTAGACACGAGGAGAAGATAAGGAACACTCCCATTATCACGAAATCACATTAGGATTCTCTTTTTAACCTGTTCCTTAAAACACTAGTGCTTAGGAAATCTATTGGAGGCAGAAGCAGTCAAGGGTAGCTTAGGGTTAGGTTTAGGGTTAGGGTGAGGGTTAGGGTACGGTTTAGGGTACGGGTTCAGGGAGGGGTTCGGGTAGGGCGTAGAGTATGGGTTAGGGTTAGGGTTAGAGTTAGTGTTACGGTTAGGGCTCGGTTTAGGGTACGGGTTAGGATTAGGGTACACGCTAGGGTTAGGGTAGGGGTTAGGGTTAGGGTACGCGTTAGGGTGAGGGTAGTTATTAAACCTATCCCACTCTGTAGATACCCCTTAGCACGTAAAGGAATATTATTTGGGGGTCCAGCCATGGAGAAGAGTTTAGACACTAGGAGAAGATAAGGAACACACCCATTATCAAGAAATCACAATATGATTCTCTTTTTAAACTGTTCCTTAAAACACTAGTGCTTAGGAAATCTATTGGAGGCAGAAGCAGTCAAGGGTAGCTTAGGGTTAGGGTTAGGGTTAGGGTGAGGGTTAGGGTACGGCTTAGGGTACGGGTTCGGGGAGGGGTTCGGGTAGGGCGTAGGGTATGGGTTAGGGTTAGGGTTAGGGTTACTGTTAGGGTTAGGGCTCGGTTTAGGGTACGGGTTAGGATTAGGGTACGCGTTAGGGTTAGGGTAGGGGTTAGGGTTAGTGTACGCGTTAGGGTGAGGGTAGTTATTAAACCTATCCCACTCTCTAGATACCCCTTAGCACGTAAAGGAATATTAATGGGGGTCCAGCCATGGAGAAGAGTTTAGACACTAGGAGAAGATAAGGAACACACCCATTATCACGAAATCACATTAGGATTCTCTTTTTAACCTGTTCCTTAAAACACTAGTGCTTAGGAAATCTATTGGAGGCAGAAGCAGTCAAGGGTAGCTTAGGGTTAGGGTTAGGGTTAGGGTGAGGGTTAGGGTATGGCTTAGGGTACGGGTTCGGGGAGGGGTTCGGGTAGGGCGTAGGGTATGGGTTAGGTATAGGGTTAGGGATAGTGTTAGGGTTAGGGCTCGGTTTAGGGTATGGGTTCGGATTAGGGTACGCGTTAGGGTTAGGGTAGGGGTTAGGGTTAGGGTACGCATTACGGTGCGGTTAGTTATTAAACCTATCACACTCTCTCGAAACCCCTTAGCACGTAAAGGAATATTATTTGGGGGTCCAACCATGGAGAAGAGTTTAGACACGAGGAGAAGATAAGGAACACACCCATTATCAAGAAATCACATTAGGATTCTCTTTTTAACCTGTTCCTTAAAACACTAGTGCTTAGGAAATCTATTGGAGGCAGAAGCAGTCAAGGGTAGTAGGGTTAGGGTTAGGGTTACGGTGAGGGTTAGGGTATGGCTTAGGGTACGGGTTCGGGGAGGGGTTCGGGTAGGGCGTAGGGTATGGGTTAGGGTTAGGGTTAGGTTTAGTGTTAGGGTTAGGGCTCGGTTTAGGGTACGGGTTAGGATTAGGGTACGTGTTAGTGTTAGGGTAGGGGTTAGGGTTAGGGTACGCGATAGGGTGAGGTTAGTTATTAAACCTATCCCACTCTGTAGATACCCCTTAGCACGTAAAGGAATATTATTTGGTGGTCCAGCCATGGAGAAGAGTTTAGACACTAGGAGAAGATAAGGAACACACCCATTATCAAGAAATCACATTAGGATTCTCTTTTTAACCTGTTCCTTAAAACACTAGTGCTTAGGAAATCTATTGGAGGCAGAAGCAGTCAAGGGTAGCTTAGGGTTAGGGTTAGGGTTAGGGTGAGGGTTAGGGTACGGCTTAGGGTACGGGTTCGGGGAGGGGTTCGGGTAGGGCGTAGGGTATGGGTTAGGGTTAGGGTTAGGGCAAGGGTTAGGGTTAGGGCTCGGTTTAGGGTACGGGTTAGGATTAGGGTACGCGTTAGGTTTAGGGTAGGGGTTAGGGTTAGGGTACGCGTTAGGGTGAGGGTAGTTATTAAATCTATCCCACTCTCTAGATACCCCTTAGCACGTAAAGGAATATTATTTGGGGGTCCAGCCATGGAGAAGAGTTTAGACACGAGGAGAAGATAAGGAACACACCCATTATCAAGAAATCACAATATGATTCTCTTTTTAAACTGTTCCTTAAAACACTAGTGCTTAGGAAATCTATTGGAGGCAGAAGCAGTCAAGGGTAGCTTAGGGTTAGGGTTAGGGTTAGGGTGAGAGTTAGGGTACGGCTTAGGGTACGGGTTCGGGGAGGGGTTCGGGTAGGGCGTAGGGTATTGGTTAGGTTTAGGGTTAGGCCTAGTGTTAGAGTTAGGGTTCGGTTTATGGTACGGGTTAGGATTAGGGTACGCGTTAGGGTTAGGGTAGGGGTTAGGGTTAGGGAACGCGTTAGGGTGAGGGTAGTTATTAAACCTATCCCACTCTCTAGATACCCCTTAGCACGTAAAGGAATATTATTTGGGGGTCCAGCCATGGAGAAGAGTTTAGACACGAGGAGAAGATAAGGAACACACCCATTATCAAGAAATCACATTAGGATTCTCTTTTTAACCTGTTCCTTAAAACACTAGTGCTTAGGAAATCTATTGGAGGCAGAAGCAGTCAAGGGTAGCTTAGGGTTAGGGTTAGGGTTAGGGTGAGGGTTAGGGTACGGTTTAGGGTACGGGTTCGGGGAGGGGTTCGGGTAGGGCGTAGGGTATGGGTTAGGGTTAGGGTTAGGGTTAGTGTTAGGGTTAGGGCTCGGTTTAGGGTACGGGTTAGGATTAGGGTACGCGTTAGGGTTAGGGTAGGGGTTAGGGTTAGTGTACGCGTTAGGGTGAGGGTAGTTATTAAACCTATCCCACTCTCTAGATACCCCTTAGCACGTAAAGGAATATTAATGGGGGTCCAGCCATGGAGAAGAGTTTAGACACTAGGAGAAGATAAGGAACACACCCATTATCACGAAATCACATTAGGATTCTCTTTTTAACCTGTTCCTTAAAACACTAGTGCTTAGGAAATCTATTGAAGGCAGAAGCAGTCAAGGGTAGCTTAGGGTTAGGGTTAGGGTGAGGGTTAGGGTATGGCTTAGGGTACGGGTTCGGGGAGGGGTTCGGGTAGGGCGTAGGGTATGGGTTAGGTATAGTGTTAGGGATAGTGTTAGGGTTAGGGCTCGGTTTAGGGTATGGGTTCGGATTAGGGTACGCGTTAGGGTTAGGGTAGGGGTTAGGGTTAGGGAACGCGTTAGGGTGAGGGTAGTTATTAAACCTATCCCACTCTCTAGATACCCCTTAGCACGTAAAGGAATATTATTTGGGGGTCCAGCCATGGAGAAGAGTTTAGACACGAGGAGAAGATAAGGAACACACCCATTATCAAGAAATCACATTAGGATTCTCTTTTTAACCTGTTCCTTAAAACACTAGTGCTTAGGAAATCTATTGGAGGCAGAAGCAGTCAAGGGTAGCTTAGGGTTAGGGTTAGGGTTAGGGTGAGAGTTAGGGTACGGCTTAGGGTACGGGTTCGGGGAGGGGTTCGGGTAGGGCATAGGGTATGGGTTAGGGTTAGGGTTAGGGTTAGTGTTAGGGTTAGGGCTCGGTTTAGGGTACGGGTTAGGATTAGGGTACGCGTTAGTGTTAGGGTAGGGGTTAGGGTTAGGGTACGCTTTAGGGTGAGGGTAGTTATTAAACCTATCCCACTCTCTAGATACCCCTTAGCACGTAAAGGAATATTATTTGGGGGTCCAGCCATGGAGAAGAGTTTAGACACTAGGAGAAGATAAGGAACACACCCATTATCAAGAAATCACAATATGATTCTCTTTTTAAACTGTTCCTTAAAACACTAGTGCTTAGGAAATCTATTGGAGGCAGAAGCAGTCAAGGGTAGCTTAGGGTTAGGGTTAGGGTTAGGGTGAGGGTTAGGGTACGGCTTAGGGTATGGGTTCGGGGAGGGGTTCGGGTAGGGCGTAGGGTATTGGTTAGGGTTAGGGTTAGGCCTAGTGTTAGGGTTAGGGCTCGGTTTAGGGTACGGGTTAGGATTAGGGTACGCGTTAGGGTTAGGGTAGGGGTTAGGGTTAGGGAACGCGTTAGGGTGAGGGTAGTTATTAAACCTATCCCACTCTCTAGATACCCCTTAGCACGTAAAGGAATATTATTTGGGGGTCCAGCCATGGAGAAGAGTTTAGACACGAGGAGAAGATAAGGAACACACCCATTATCAAGAAATCACATTAGGATTCTCTTTTTAACCTGTTCCTTAAAACACTAGTGCTTAGGAAATCTATTGGAGGCAGAAGCAGTCAAGGGTAGCTTAGGGTTAGGGTTAGGGTTAGGGTGAGGGTTAGGGTACGGCTTAGGGTACGGGTTCGGGGAGGGGTTCGGGTAGGGCATAGGGTATGGGTTAGGGTTAGGGTTAGGGTTAGTGTTAGGGTTAGGGCTCGGTTTAGGGTACGCATTAGGATTAGGGTACGCGTTAGGGTTAGGGTAGGGGTTAGGGTTAGTGTACGCGTTAGGGTGAGGGTAGTTATTAAACCTATCCCACTCTCTAGATACCCCTTAGCACTTAAAGGAATATTAATGGGGGTCCAGCCATGGAGAAGAGTTTAGACACTAGGAGAAGATAAGGAACACACCCATTATCACGAAATCACATTAGGATTCTCTTTTTAACCTGTTCCTTAAAACACTAGTGCTTAGGAAATCTATTGAAGGCAGAAGCAGTCAAGGGTAGCTTAGGGTTAGGGTTAGGGTGAGGGTTAGGGTATGGCTTAGGGTACGGGTTCGGGGAGGGGTTCGGGTAGGGCATAGGGTATGGGTTAGGTATAGGGTTAGGGCTAGTGTTAGGGTTAGGGCTCGGTTTAGGGTATGGGTTCGGATCAGGGTACGCGTTAGGGTTAGGGTACGCATTAGGGTGCGGGTAGTTATTAAACCTATCACACTCTCTAGAAACCCCTTAGCACGTAAAGGAATATTATTTGGGGGTCCAACCTTGGAGAAGAGTTTAGACACGAGGAGAAGATAAGGAACACACCCATTATCAAGAAATCACATTAGGATTCTCTTTTTCACCTGTTCCTTAAAACACTAGTGCTTAGGAAATCTATTGGAGGCAGAAGCAGTCAAGGGTAGCTTAGGGTTAGGGTTAGGGTTAGGGTGAGGGTTAGGGTATGGCTTAGGGTACGGGTTCGGGGAGGGGTTCGGGTAGGGCGTAGGGTATGGGTTAGGGTTAGGTTTAGGTTTAGTGTTAGGGTTAGGGCTCGGTTTAGGGTACGGGTTAGGATTAGGGTACGTGTTAGTGTTAGGGTAGGGGTTAGGGTTAGGGTACGCGATAGGGTGAGGTTAGTTATTAAACCTATCCCACTCTGTAGATACCCCTTAGCACGTAAAGGAATATTATTTGGTGGTCCAGCCATGGAGAAGAGTTTAGACACTAGGAGAAGATAAGGAACACACCCATTATCAAGAAATCACATTAGGATTCTCTTTTTAACCTGTTCCTTAAAACACTAGTGCTTAGGAAATCTATTGGAGGCAGAAGCAGTCAAGGGTAGCTTAGGGTTAGGGTTAGGGTTAGGGTGAGTGTTAGGGTACCGCTTAGGGTACGGGTTCGGGGAGGGGTTCGGGTAGGGCGTAGGGTATGGGTTAGGGTTAGGGTTAGGGCAAGGGTTAGGGTTAGGGCTCAGTTTAGGGTACGGGTTAGGATTAGGGTACGCGTTAGGGTTAGGGTAGGGGTTAGGGTTAGGGTACGCGTAAGGATGAGGGTAGTTATTAAATCTATCCCACTCTCTAGATACCCCTTAGCACGTAAAGGAATATTATTTGGGGGTCCAGCCATGGAGAAGAGTTTAGACACGAGGAGAAGATAAGGAACACACCCATTATCAAGAAATCACATTAGGATTCTCTTTTTAACCTGTTTCTTAAAACACTAGTGCTTAGGAAATCTATTGGAGGCAGAAGCAGTCAAGGGTAGCTTAGGGTTAGGGTTAGGGTTAGGGTGAGAGTTAGGGTACGGCTTAGGGTACGGGTTCGGGGAGGGGTTCGGGTAGGGCATAGGGTATGGGTTAGGGTTAGGGTTAGGGTTAGTGTTAGGGTAAGGGCTCGGTTTAGGGTACGGGTTAGGATTAGGGTACGCGTTAGTGTTAGGGTAGGGGTTAGGGTTAGGGTACGCTTTAGGGTGAGGGTAGTTATTAAACCTATCCCACTCTCTAGATACCCCTTAGCACGTAAAGGAATATTATTTGGGGGTCCAGCCATGGAGAAGAGTTTAGACACTAGGAGAAGATAAGGAACACACCCATTATCAAGAAATCACAATATGATTCTCTTTTTAAACTGTTCCTTAAAACACTAGTGCTTAGGAAATCTATTGGAGGCAGAAGCAGTCAAGGGTAGCTTAGGGTTAGGGTTAGGGTTAGGGTGAGGGTTAGGGTACGGCTTAGGGTATGGGTTCGGGGAGGGGTTCGGGTAGGGCGTAGGGTATTGTTTAGGGTTAGGGTTAGGCCTAGTGTTAGGGTTAGGGCTCGGTTTAGGGTACGGGTTAGGATTAGGGTACGCGTTAGGGTTAGGGTAGGGGTTAGGGTTAGGGAACGCGTTAGGGTGAGGGTAGTTATTAAACCTATCCCACTCTCTAGATACCCCTTAGCACGTAAAGGAATATTATTTGGGGGTCCAGCCATGGAGAAGAGTTTAGACACGAGGAGAAGATAAGGAACACACCCATTATCAAGAAATCACATTAGGATTCTCTTTTTAACCTGTTCCTTAAAACACTAGTGCTTAGGAAATCTATTGGAGGCAGAAGCAGTCAAGGGTAGCTTAGGGTTAGGGTTAGGGTTAGGGTGAGGGTTAGGGTACGGCTTAGGGTACGGGTTCGGGGAGGGGTTCGGGTAGGGCGTAGGGTATGGGTTAGGGTTAGGGTTAGGGTTAGTGTTAGGGTTAGGGCTCGGTTTAGGGTACGGGTTAGGATTAGGGTACGCGTTAGGGTTAGGGTAGGGGTTAGGGTTAGTGTACGCGTTAGGGTGAGGGTAGTTATTAAACCTATCCCACTCTCTAGATACCCCTTAGCACGTAAAGGAATATTAATGGGGGTCCAGCCATGGAGAAGAGTTTAGACACTAGGAGAAGATAAGGAACACACCCATTATCACGAAATCACATTAGGATTCTCTTTTTAACCTGTTCCTTAAAACACTAGTGCTTAGGAAATCTATTGAAGGCAGAAGCAGTCAAGGGTAGCTTAGGGTTAGGGTTAGGGTATGGGTTAGGGTATGGCTTAGGGTACGGGTTCGGGGAGGGGTTAGGGTAGGGCATAGGGTATGGGTTAGGTATAGGGTTAGGGCTAGTGTTAGGGTTAGGGCTCGGTTAAGGGTACGGGTTCGGATCAGGGTACGCGTTAGGGTTAGGGTACGCATTAGGGTGCGGGTAGTTATTAAATCTATCACACTCTCTAGAAACCCCTTAGCACGTAAAGGAATATTATTTGGGGGTCCAAACATGGAGAAGAGTTTAGACACGAGGAGAAGATAAGGAACACACCCATTATCAAGAAATCACATTAGGATTCTCTTTTTCACCTGTTCCTTAAAACACTAGTGCTTAGGAAATCTATTGGAGGCAGAAGCAGTCAAGGGTAGCTTAGGGTTAGGGTTAGGGTTAGGGTGAGGGTTAGGGTATGGCTTAGGGTAAGGGTTCGGGGAGGGGTTCGGGTAGGGCGTAGGGTATGGGTTAGGGTTAGGTTTAGGTTTAGTGTTAGGGTTAGGGCTCGGTTTAGGGTACGGGTTAGGATTAGGGTACGTGTTAGTGTTAGGGTAGGGGTTAGGGTTAGGGTACGCGATAGGGTGAGGTTAGTTATTAAACCTATCCCACTCTGTAGATACCCCTTAGCACGTAAAGGAATATTATTTGGTGGTCCAGCCATGGAGAAGAGTTTAGACACTAGGAGAAGATAAGGAACACACCCATTATCAAGAAATCACATTAGGATTCTCTTTTTAACCTGTTCCTTAAAACACTAGTGCTTAGGAAATCTATTGGAGGCAGAAGCAGTCAAGGGTAGCTTAGGGTTAGGGTTAGGGTTAGGGTGAGGGTTAGGGTACCGCTTAGGGTACGGGTTCGGGGAGGGGTTCGGGTAGGGCGTAGGGTATGGGTTAGGGTTAGGGTTAGGGCAAGGGTTAGGGTTAGGGCTCAGTTTAGGGTACGGGTTAGGATTAGGGTACGCGTTAGGGTTAGGGTAGGGGTTAGGGTTAGGGTACGCGTAAGGATGAGGGTAGTTATTAAATCTATCCCACTCTCTAGATACCCCTTAGCACGTAAAGGAATATTATTTGGGGGTCCAGCCATGGAGAAGAGTTTAGACACGAGGAGAAGATAAGGAACACACCCATTATCAAGAAATCAGATTAGGATTCTCTTTTTAACCTGTTCTTTAAAACACTAGTGCTTAGGAAATCTATTGGAGGCAGAAGCAGTCAAGGGTAGCTTAGGGTTAGGGTTAGGGTTAGGGTGAGGGTTAGGGTACGGCTTAGGGTACGGGTTCGGGGAGGGGTTCGGGTAGGGCATAGGGTATGGGTTAGGGTTAGGGTTAGGGTTAGTGTTAGGGTTAGGGCTCGGTTTAGGGTACGGGTTAGGATTAGGGTACGCGTTAGTGTTAGGGTAGGGGTTAGGGTTAGGGTACGCTTTAGGGTGAGGGTAGTTATTAAACCTATCCCACTCTCTAGATACCCCTTAGCACGTAAAGGAATATTATTTGGGGGTCCAGCCATGGAGAAGAGTTTAGACACTAGGAGAAGATAAGGAACACGCCCATTATCAAGAAATCACAATATGATTCTCTTTTTAAACTGTTCCTTAAATCACTAGTGCTTAGGAAATCTATTGGAGGCAGAAGCAGTCAAGGGTAGCTTAGGGTTAGGGTTAGGGTTAGGGTGAGGGTTAGGGTACGGCTTAGGGTACGGGTTCGGGGAGGTGTTCGGGTAGGGCGTAGGGTATTGGTTAGGGTTAGGGTTAGGCCTAGTGTTAGGGTTAGGGCTCGGTTTAGGGTACGGGTTAGGATTAGGGTACGCGTTAGGGTTAGGGTAGGGGTTAGGGTTAGGGAACGCGTTAGGGTGAGGGTAGTTATTAAACCTATCCCACTCTCTAGATACCCCTTAGCACGTAAAGGAATATTATTTGGGGGTCCAGCCATGGAGAAGAGTTTAGACACGAGGAGAAGATAAGGAACACACCCATTAACAAGAAATCACATTAGGATTCTCTTTTTAACCTGTTCCTTAAAACACTAGTGCTTAGGAAATCTATTGGAGGCAGAAGCAGTCAAGGGTAGCTTAGGGTTAGGGTTAGGGTTAGGGTGAGGGTTAGGGTACGGCTTAGGGTACGGGTTCGGGGAGGGGTTCGGGTAGGGCGTAGGGTATGGGTTAGGGTTAGGGTTAGGGTTAGTGTTAGGGTTAGGGCTCGGTTTAGGGTACGGGTTAGGATTAGGGTACGCGTTAGGGTTAGGGTAGGGGTTAGGGTTAGTGTACGCATTAGGGTGAGGGTAGTTATTAAACCTATCCCACTCTCTAGATACCCCTTAGCACGTAAAGGAATATTAATGGGGGTCCAGCCATGGAGAAGAGTTTAGACACTAGGAGAAGATAAGGAACACACCCATTATCACGAAATCACATTAGGATTCTCTTTTTAACCTGTTCCTTAAAACACTAGTGCTTAGGAAATCTATTGAAGGCAGAAGCAGTCAAGGGTAGCTTAGGGTTAGGGTTAGGGTGAGGGTTAGGGTATGGCTTAGGGTACGGGTTCGGGGAGGGGTTCGGGTAGGGCGTAGGGTATGGGTTAGGGTTAGGTTTAGGTTTAGTGTTAGGGTTAGGGCTCGGTTTAGGGTACGGGTTAGGATTAGGGTACGTGTTAGTGTTAGGGTAGGGGTTAGGGTTAGGGTACGCGATAGGGTGAGGTTAGTTATTAAACCTATCCCACTCTCTAGATACCCCTTAGCACGTAAAGGAATATTATTTGGGGGTCCAGCCATGGAGAAGAGTTTAGACACTAGGAGAAGATAAGAGACACACCCATTATCAAGAAATCACAATATGATTCTCTTTTTAACCTGTTCCTTAAAACACTAGTGCTTAGGAAATCTATTGGAGGCAGAAGCAGTCAAGGGTAGCTTAGGGTTAGGGTTAGGGTGAGGGTTAGGGTATGGCTTAGGGTACGGGTTCGGGGAGGGGTTCGGGTAGGGCATAGGGTATGGGTTAGGTATAGGGTTAGGGCTAGTGTTAGGGTTAGGGCTCGGTTTAGGGTATGGGTTCGGATCAGGGTACGCGTTAGGGTTAGGGTAGGGGTTAGGGTTAGGGTACGCATTAGGGTGCGGGTAGTTATTAAACCTATCACACTCTCTAGAAACCCCTTAGCACGTAAAGGAATATTATTTGGGGGTCCAACCATGGAGAAGATTATAGACACGAGGAGAAGATAAGGAACACACCCATTATCAAGAAATCACATTAGGATTCTCTTTTTCACCTGTTCCTTAAAACACTAGTGCTTAGGAAATCTATTGGAGGCAGAAGCAGTCAAGGGTAGCTTAGGGTTAGGGTTAGGGTTAGGGTGAGGGTTAGGGTATGGCTTAGGGTACGGGTTCGGGGAGGGGTTCGGGTAGGGCGTAGGGTATGGGTTAGGGTTAGGTTTAGGTTTAGTGTTAGGGTTAGGGCTCGGTTTAGGGTACGGGTTAGGATTAGGGTACGTGTTAGTGTTAGGGTAGGGGTTAGGGTTAGGGTACGCGATAGGGTGAGGTTAGTTATTAAACCTATCCCACTCTGTAGATACCCCTTAGCACGTAAAGGAATATTATTTGGTGGTCCAGCCATGGAGAAGAGTTTAGACACTAGGAGAAGATAAGGAACACACCCATTATCAAGAAATCACATTAGGATTCTCTTTTTAACCTGTTCCTTAAAACACTAGTGCTTAGGAAATCTATTGGAGGCAGAAGCAGTCAAGGGTAGCTTAGGGTTAGGGTTAGGGTTAGGGTGAGGGTTAGGGTACCGCTTAGGGTACGGGTTCGGGGAGGGGTTCGGGTAGGGCGTAGGGTATGGGTTAGGGTTAGGGTTAGGGCAAGGGTTAGGGTTAGGGCTCAGTTTAGGGTACGGGTTAGGATTAGGGTACACGTTAGGGTTAGGGTAGGGGTTAGGGTTAGGGTACGCGTAAGGGTGAGGGTAGTTATTAAATCTATCCCACTCTCTAGATACCCCTTAGCACGTAAAGGAATATTATTTGGGGGTCCAGCCATGGAGAAGAGTTTAGACACGAGGAGAAGATAAGGAACACACCCATTATCAAGAAATCAGATTAGGATTCTCTTTTTAACCTGTTCCTTAAAACACTAGTGCTTAGGAAATCTATTGGAGGCAGAAGCAGTCAAGGGTAGCTTAGGGTTAGGGTTAGGGTTAGGGTGAGGGTTAGGGTACGGCTTAGGGTACGGGTTCAGGGAGGGGTTCGGGTAGGGCATAGGGTATGGGTTAGGGTTAGGGTTAGGGTTAGTGTTAGGTTTAGGGCTCGGTTTAGGGTACGGGTTAGGATTAGGGTACGCGTTAGTGTTAGGGTAGGGGTTAGGGTTAGGGTACGCTTTAGGGTGAGGGTAGTTATTAAACCTATCCCACTCTCTAGATACCCCTTAGCACGTAAAGGAATATTATTTGGGTGTCCAGCCATGGAGAAGAGTTTAGACACTAGGAGAAGATAAGGAACACACCCATTATCAAGAAATCACAATATGATTCTCTTTTTAAACTGTTCCTTAAAACACTAGTGCTTAGGAAATCTATTGGAGGCAGAAGCAGTCAAGGGTAGCTTAGGGTTAGGGTTAGGGTTAGGGTGAGGGTTAGGGTACGGCTTAGGGTACGGGTTCGGGGAGGTGTTCGGGTAGGGCGTAGGGTATTGGTTAGGGTTAGGGTTAGGCCTAGTGTTAGGGTTAGGGCTCGGTTTAGGGTACGGGTTAGGATTAGGGTACGCGTTAGGGTTAGGGTAGGGGTTAGGGTTAGGGAACGCGTTAGGGTGAGGGTAGTTATTAAACCTATCCCACTCTCTAGATACCCCTTAGCACGTAAAGGAATATTATTTGGGGGTCCAGCCATGGAGAAGAGTTTAGACACGAGGAGAAGATAAGGAACACACCCATTATCAAGAAATCACATTAGGATTCTCTTTTTAACCTGTTCCTTAAAACACTAGTGCTTAGGAAATCTATTGGAGGCAGAAGCAGTCAAGGGTAGCTTAGGGTTAGGGTTAGGGTTAGGGTGAGGGTTAGGGTACGGCTTAGGGTACGGGTTCGGGGAGGGGTTCGGGTAGGGCGTAGGGTATGGGTTAGGGTTAGGGTTAGGGTTAGTGTTAGGGTTAGGGCTCGGTTTAGGGTACGGGTTAGGATTAGGGTACGCGTTAGGGTTAGGGTAGGGGTTAGGGTTAGTGTACGCGTTAGGGTGAGGGTAGTTATTAAACCTATCCCACTCTCTAGATACCCCTTAGCACGTAAAGGAATATTAATGGGGGTCCAGCCATGGAGAAGAGTTTAGACACTAGGAGAAGATAAGGAACACACCCATTATCACGAAATCACATTAGGATTCTCTTTTTAACCTGTTCCTTAAAACACTAGTGCTTAGGAAATCTATTGAAGGCAGAAGCAGTCAAGGGTAGCTTAGGGTTAGGGTTAGGGTGAGGGTTAGGGTATGGCTTAGGGTACGGGTTCGGGGAGGGGTTCGGGTAGGGCGTAGGGTATGGGTTAGGGTTAGGTTTAGGTTTAGTGTTAGGGTTAGGGCTCGGTTTAGGGTACGGGTTAGGATTAGGGTACGTGTTAGTGTTAGGGTAGGGGTTAGGGTTAGGGTACGTGATAGGGTGAGGTTAGTTATTAAACCTATCCCACTCTGTAGATACCCCTTAGCACGTAAAGGAATATTATTTGGTGGTCCAGCCATGGAGAAGAGTTTAGACACTAGGAGAAGATAAGGAACACACCCATTATCAAGAAATCACATTAGGATTCTCTTTTTAACCTGTTCCTTAAAACACTAGTGCTTAGGAAATCTATTGGAGGCAGAAGCAGTCAAGGGTAGCTTAGGGTTAGGGTTAGGGTTAGGGTGAGGGTTAGGGTACGGCTTAGGGTACGGGTTCGGGGAGGGGTTCGGGTAGGGCGTAGGGTATGGGTTAGGGTTAGGGTTAGGGCAAGGGTTAGGGTTAGGGCTCGGTTTAGGGTACGGGTTAGGATTAGGGTACGCGTTAGGGTTAGGGTAGGGGTTAGGGTTAGGGTACGCGTTAGGTTGAGGGTAGTTATTAAATCTATCCCACTCTCTAGATACCCCTTAGCACGTAAAGGAATATTATTTGGGGGTCCAGCCATGGAGAAGAGTTTAGACACGAGGAGAAGATAAGGAACACACCCATTATCAAGAAATCAGATTAGGATTCTCTTTTTAACCTGTTCCTTAAAACACTAGTGCTTAGGAAATCTATTGGAGGCAGAAGCAGTCAAGGGTAGCTTAGGGTTAGGGTTAGGGTTAGGGTGAGGGTTAGGGTACGGCTTAGGGTACGGGTTCGGGGAGGGGTTCGGGTAGGGCATAGGGTATGGGTTAGGGTTAGGGTTAGGGTTAGTGTTAGGGTTAGGGCTCGGTTTAGGGTACGGGTTAGGATTAGGGTACGCGTTAGTGTTAGGGTAGGGGTTAGGGTTAGGGTACGCTTTAGGGTGAGGGTAGTTATTAAACCTATCCCACTCTCTAGATACCCCTTAGCACGTAAAGGAATATTATTTGGGGGTCCAGCCATGGAGAAGAGTTTAGACACTAGGAGAAGATAAGGAACACACCCATTATCAAGAAATCACAATATGATTCTCTTTTTAAACTGTTCCTTAAAACACTAGTGCTTAGGAAATCTATTGGAGGCAGAAGCAGTCAAGGGTAGCTTAGGGTTAGGGTTAGGGTTAGGGTGAGGGTTAGGGTACGGCTTAGGGTACGGGTTCGGGGAGGTGTTCGGGTAGGGCGTAGGGTATTGGTTAGGGTTAGGGTTAGGCCTAGTGTTAGGGTTAGGGCTCGGTTTAGGGTACGGGTTAGGATTAGGGTACGCGTTAGGGTTAGGGTAGGGGTTAGGGTTAGGGAACGCGTTAGGGTGAGGGTAGTTATTAAACCTATCCCACTCTCTAGATACCCCTTAGCACGTAAAGGAATATTATTTGGGGGTCCAGCCATGGAGAAGAGTTTAGACACGAGGAGAAGATAAGGAACACACCCATTATCAAGAAATCACATTAGGATTCTCTTTTTAACCTGTTCCTTAAAACACTAGTGCTTAGGAAATCTATTGGAGGCAGAAGCAGTCAAGGGTAGCTTAGGGTTAGGGTTAGGGTTAGGGTGAGGGTTAGGGTACGGCTTAGGGTACGGGTTCGGGGAGGGGTTCGGGTAGGGCGTAGGGTATGGGTTAGGGTTAGGTTTAGGTTTAGTGTTAGGGTTAGGGCTCGGTTTAGGGTACGGGTTAGGATTAGGGTACGTGTTAGTGTTAGGGTAGGGGTTAGGGTTAGGGTACGCGATAGGGTGAGGTTAGTTATTAAACCTATCCCACTCTGTAGATACCCCTTAGCACGTAAAGGAATATTATTTGGTGGTCCAGCCATGGAGAAGAGTTTAGACACTAGGAGAAGATAAGGAACACACCCATTATCAAGAAATCACATTAGGATTCTCTTTTTAACCTGTTCCTTAAAACACTAGTGCTTAGGAAATCTATTGGAGGCAGAAGCAGTCAAGGGTAGCTTAGGGTTAGGGTTAGGGTTAGGGTGAGGGTTAGGGTACGGCTTAGGGTACGGGTTCGGGGAGGGGTTCGGGTAGGGCGTAGGGTATGGGTTAGGGTTAGGGTTAGGGCAAGGGTTAGGGTTAGGGCTCGGTTTAGGGTACGGGTTAGGATTAGGGTACGCGTTAGGGTTAGGGTAGGGGTTAGGGTTAGGGTACGCGTTAGGTTGAGGGTAGTTATTAAATCTATCCCACTCTCTAGATACCCCTTAGCACGTAAAGGAATATTATTTGGGGGTCCAGCCATGGAGAAGAGTTTAGACACGAGGAGAAGATAAGGAACACACCCATTATCAAGAAATCAGATTAGGATTCTCTTTTTAACCTGTTCCTTAAAACACTAGTGCTTAGGAAATCTATTGGAGGCAGAAGCAGTCAAGGGTAGCTTAGGGTTAGGGTTAGGGTTAGGGTGAGGGTTAGGGTACGGCTTAGGGTACGGGTTCGGGGAGGGGTTCGGGTAGGGCATAGGGTATGGGTTAGGGTTAGGGTTAGGGTTAGTGTTAGGGTTAGGGCTCGGTTTAGGGTACGGGTTAGGATTAGGGTACGCGTTAGTGTTAGGGTAGGGGTTAGGGTTAGGGTACGCTTTAGGGTGAGGGTAGTTATTAAACCTATCCCACTCTCTAGATACCCCTTAGCACGTAAAGGAATATTATTTGGGGGTCCAGCCATGGAGAAGAGTTTAGACACTAGGAGAAGATAAGGAACACACCCATTATCAAGAAATCACAATATGATTCTCTTTTTAAACTGTTCCTTAAAACACTAGTGCTTAGGAAATCTATTGGAGGCAGAAGCAGTCAAGGGTAGCTTAGGGTTAGGGTTAGGGTTAGGGTGAGGGTTAGGGTACGGCTTAGGGTACGGGTTCGGGGAGGTGTTCGGGTAGGGCGTAGGGTATTGGTTAGGGTTAGGGTTAGGCCTAGTGTTAGGGTTAGGGCTCGGTTTAGGGTACGGGTTAGGATTAGGGTACGCGTTAGGGTTAGGGTAGGGGTTAGGGTTAGGGAACGCGTTAGGGTGAGGGTAGTTATTAAACCTATCCCACTCTCTAGATACCCCTTAGCACGTAAAGGAATATTATTTGGGGGTCCAGCCATGGAGAAGAGTTTAGACACGAGGAGAAGATAAGGAACACACCCATTATCAAGAAATCACATTAGGATTCTCTTTTTAACCTGTTCCTTAAAACACTAGTGCTTAGGAAATCTATTGGAGGCAGAAGCAGTCAAGGGTAGCTTAGGGTTAGGGTTAGGGTTAGGGTGAGGGTTAGGGTACGGCTTAGGGTACGGGTTCGGGGAGGGGTTCGGGTAGGGCGTAGGGTATGGGTTAGGGTTAGGTTTAGGTTTAGTGTTAGGGTTAGGGCTCGGTTTAGGGTACGGGTTAGGATTAGGGTACGTGTTAGTGTTAGGGTAGGGGTTAGGGTTAGGGTACGCGATAGGGTGAGGTTAGTTATTAAACCTATCCCACTCTGTAGATACCCCTTAGCACGTAAAGGAATATTATTTGGTGGTCCAGCCATGGAGAAGAGTTTAGACACTAGGAGAAGATAAGGAACACACCCATTATCAAGAAATCACATTAGGATTCTCTTTTTAACCTGTTCCTTAAAACACTAGTGCTTAGGAAATCTATTGGAGGCAGAAGCAGTCAAGGGTAGCTTAGGGTTAGGGTTAGGGTTAGGGTGAGGGTTAGGGTACGGCTTAGGGTACGGGTTCGGGGAGGGGTTCGGGTAGGGCGTAGGGTATGGGTTAGGGTTAGGGTTAGGGCAAGGGTTAGGGTTAGGGCTCGGTTTAGGGTACGGGTTAGGATTAGGGTACGCGTTAGGGTTAGGGTAGGGGTTAGGGTTAGGGTACGCGTTAGGTTGAGGGTAGTTATTAAATCTATCCCACTCTCTAGATACCCCTTAGCACGTAAAGGAATATTATTTGGGGGTCCAGCCATGGAGAAGAGTTTAGACACGAGGAGAAGATAAGGAACACATCCATTATCAAGAAATCACATTAGGATTCTCTTTTTAACCTGTTCCTTAAAACACTAGTGCTTAGGAAATCTATTGGAGGCAGAAGCAGTCAAGGGTAGCTTAGGGTTAGGGTTAGGGTTAGGGTGAGGGTTAGGGTACGGCTTAGGGTACGGGTTCGGGGAGGGGTTCGGGTAGGGCATAGGGTATGGGTTAGGGTTAGGATTAGGGTTAGTGTTAGGGTTAGGGCTCGCTTTAGGTTACGGGTTAGGATTAGGGTACGCGTTAGTGTTAGGGTAGTGGTTAGGGTTAGGGTACGCTTTAGGGTGAGGGTAGTTATTAAACCTATCCCACTCTCTACATACCCCTTAGCACGTAAAGGAATATTATTTGGGGGTCCAGCCATGGAGAAGAGTTTAGACACTAGGAGAAGATAAGGAACACACCCATTATCAAGAAATCACAATATGATTCTCTTTTTAAACTGTTCCTTAAAACACTAGTGCTTAGGAAATCTATTGGAGGCAGAAGCAGTCAAGGGTAGCTTAGGGTTAGGGTTAGGGTTAGGGTGAGGGTTAGGGTACGGCTTAGGGTACGGGTTCGGGGAGGGGTTCGGGTAGGGCGTAGGGTATGGGTTAGGGTTAGGTTTAGGTTTAGTGTTAGGGTTAGGGCTCGGTTTAGGGTACGGGTTAGGATTAGGGTACGTGTTAGTGTTAGGGTAGGGGTTAGGGTTAGGGTACGCGATAGGGTGAGGTTAGTTATTAAACCTATCCCACTCTGTAGATACCCCTTAGCACGTAAAGGAATATTATTTGGTGGTCCAGCCATGGAGAAGAGTTTAGACACTAGGAGAAGATAAGGAACACACCCATTATCAAGAAATCACATTAGGATTCTCTTTTTAACCTGTTCCTTAAAACACTAGTGCTTAGGAAATCTATTGGAGGCAGAAGCAGTCAAGGGTAGCTTAGGGTTAGGGTTAGGGTTAGGGTGAGGGTTAGGGTACGGCTTAGGGTACGGGTTCGGGGAGGGGTTCGGGTAGGGCGTAGGGTATGGGTTAGGGTTAGGGTTAGGGCAAGGGTTAGGGTTAGGGCTCGGTTTAGGGTACGGGTTAGGATTAGGGTACGCGTTAGGGTTAGGGTAGGGGTTAGGGTTAGGGTACGCGTTAGGTTGAGGGTAGTTATTAAATCTATCCCACTCTCTAGATACCCCTTAGCACGTAAAGGAATATTATTTGGGGGTCCAGCCATGGAGAAGAGTTTAGACACGAGGAGAAGATAAGGAACACATCCATTATCAAGAAATCACATTAGGATTCTCTTTTTAACCTGTTCCTTAAAACACTAGTGCTTAGGAAATCTATTGGAGGCAGAAGCAGTCAAGGGTAGCTTAGGGTTAGGGTTAGGGTTAGGGTGAGGGTTAGGGTACGGCTTAGGGTACGGGTTCGGGGAGGGGTTCGGGTAGGGCATAGGGTATGGGTTAGGGTTAGGATTAGGGTTAGTGTTAGGGTTAGGGCTCGCTTTAGGGTACGGGTTAGGATTAGGGTACGCGTTAGTGTTAGGGTAGTGGTTAGGGTTAGGGTACGCTTTAGGGTGAGGGTAGTTATTAAACCTATCCCACTCTCTACATACCCCTTAGCACGTAAAGGAATATTATTTGGGGGTCCAGCCATGGAGAAGAGTTTAGACACTAGGAGAAGATAAGGAACACACCCATTATCAAGAAATCACAATATGATTCTCTTTTTAAACTGTTCCTTAAAACACTAGTGCTTAGGAAATCTATTGGAGGCAGAAGCAGTCAAGGGTAGCTTAGGGTTAGGGTTAGGGTTAGGGTGAGGGTTAGGGTACGGCTTAGGGTACGGGTTCGGGGAGGGGTTCGGGTAGGGCGTAGGGTATGGGTTAGGGTTAGGGTTAGGGCAAGGGTTAGGGTTAGGGCTCGGTTTAGGGTACGGGTTAGGATTAGGGTACGCGTTAGGGTTAGGGTAGGGGTTAGGGTTAGGGTACGCGTTAGGTTGAGGGTAGTTATTAAATCTATCCCACTCTCTAGATACCCCTTAGCACGTAAAGGAATATTATTTGGGGGTCCAGCCATGGAGAAGAGTTTAGACACGAGGAGAAGATAAGGAACACATCCATTATCAAGAAATCACATTAGGATTCTCTTTTTAACCTGTTCCTTAAAACACTAGTGCTTAGGAAATCTATTGGAGGCAGAAGCAGTCAAGGGTAGCTTAGGGTTAGGGTTAGGGTTAGGGTGAGGGTTAGGGTACGGCTTAGGGTACGGGTTCGGGGAGGGGTTCGGGTAGGGCATAGGGTATGGGTTAGGGTTAGGATTAGGGTTAGTGTTAGGGTTAGGGCTCGCTTTAGGGTACGGGTTAGGATTAGGGTACGCGTTAGTGTTATGGTAGTGGTTAGGGTTAGGGTACGCTTTAGGGTGAGGGTAGTTATTAAACCTATCCCACTCTCTACATACCCCTTAGCACGTAAAAGAATATTATTTGGGGGTCCAGCCATGGAGAAGAGTTTAGACACTAGGAGAAGATAAGGAACACACCCATTATCAAGAAATCACAATATGATTCTCTTTTTAAACTGTTCCTTAAAACACTAGTGCTTAGGAAATCTATTGGAGGCAGAAGCAGTCAAGGGTAGCTTAGGGTTAGGGTTAGGGTTAGGGTGAGGGTTAGGGTACGGCTTAGGGTACGGGTTCGGGGAGGGGTTCGGGTAGAGCGTAGGGTATTGGTTAGGGTTTGGGTTAGGGCTAGTGTTAGGGTTAGGGCTCGGTTTAGGTTATGGGTTAGGATTAGGGTACGCGTTAGGGTTAGGGTAGGAGTTAGGGTTAGGGAACGCGTTAGGGTGAGGGTAGTTATTAAACCTATCCCACTCTCTAGATACCCCTTAGCACGTAAAGGAATATTATTTGGGGGTCCAGCCATGGAGAAGAGTTTAGACACGAGGAGAAGATAAGGAACACACCCATTATCAAGAAATCAGATTAGGATTCTCTTTTTAACCTGTTCCTTAAAACACTAGTGCTTAGGAAATCTATTGGAGGCAGAAGCAGTCAAGGGTAGCTTAGGGTTAGGGTTAGGGTTAGGGTGAGGGTTAGGGTACGGCTTAGGGTACGGGTTCGGGGAGGGGTTCGGGTAGGGCATAGGGTATGGGTTAGGGTTAGGGTTAGGGTTAGTGTTAGGGTTAGGGCTCGGTTTAGGGTACGGGTTAGGATTAGGGTACGCGTTAGTGTTAGGGTAGGGGTTAGGGTTAGGGTACGCTTTAGGGTGAGGGTAGTTATTAAACCTATCCCACTCTCTAGATACCCCTTAGCACGTAAAGGAATATTATTTGGGGGTCCAGCCATGGAGAAGAGTTTAGACACTAGGAGAAGATAAGGAACACACCCATTATCAAGAAATCACAATATGATTCTCTTTTTAAACTGTTCCTTAAAACACTAGTGCTTAGGAAATCTATTGGAGGCAGAAGCAGTCAAGGGTAGCTTAGGGTTAGGGTTAGGGTTAGGGTGAGGGTTAGGGTACGGCTTAGGGTACGGGTTCGGGGAGGTGTTCGGGTAGGGCGTAGGGTATTGGTTAGGGTTAGGGTTAGGCCTAGTGTTAGGGTTATGGCTCGGTTTAGGGTACGGGTTAGGATTAGGGTACGCGTTAGGGTTAGGGTAGGGGTTAGGGTTAGGGAACGCGTTAGGGTGAGGGTAGTTATTAAACCTATCCCACTCTCTAGATACCCCTTAGCACGTAAAGGAATATTATTTGGGTGTCGAGCCATGGAGAAGAGTTTAGACACGAGGAGAAGATAAGGAACACACCCATTATCAAGAAATCACATTAGGATTCTCTTTTTAACCTGTTCCTTAAAACACTAGTGCTTAGGAAATCTATTGGAGGCAGAAGCAGTCAAGGGTAGCTTAGGGTTAGGGTTAGGGTTAGGGTGAGGGTTAGGGTACGGCTTAGGGTACGGGTTCGGGGAGGGGTTCGGGTAGGGCGTAGGGTATGGGTTAGGGTTAGGGTTAGGGTTAGTGTTAGGGTTAGGGCTCGGTTTAGGGTACGGGTTAGGATTAGGGTACGCGTTAGGGTTAGGGTAGGGGTTAGGGTTAGTGTACGCGTTAGGGTGAGGGTAGTTATTAAACCTATCCCACTCTCTAGATACCCCTTAGCACGTAAAGGAATATTAATGGGGGTCCAGCCATGGAGAAGAGTTTAGACACTAGGAGAAGATAAGGAACACACCCATTATCACGAAATCACATTAGGATTCTCTTTTTAACCTGTTCCTTAAAACACTAGTGCTTAGGAAATCTATTGAAGGCAGAAGCAGTCAAGGGTAGCTTAGGTTTAGGGTTAGGGTGAGGGTTAGGGTATGGCTTAGGGTACGGGTTCGGGGAGGGGTTCGGGTAGGGCGTAGGGTATGGGTTAGGGTTAGGTTTAGGTTTAGTGTTAGGGTTAGGGCTCGGTTTAGGGTACGGGTTAGGATTAGGGTACGTGTTAGTGTTAGGGTAGGGGTTAGGGTTAGGGTACGCGATAGGGTGAGGTTAGTTATTAAACCTATCCCACTCTGTAGATACCCCTTAGCACGTAAAGGAATATTATTTGGTGGTCCAGCCATGGAGAAGAGTTTAGACACTAGGAGAAGATAAGGAACACACCCATTATCAAGAAATCACATTAGGATTCTCTTTTTAACCTGTTCCTTAAAACACTAGTGCTTAGGAAATCTATTGGAGGCAGAAGCAGTCAAGGGTAGCTTAGGGTTAGGGTTAGGGTTAGGGTGAGGGTTAGGGTACGGCTTAGGGTACGGGTTCGGGGAGGGGTTCGTGTAGGGCGTAGGGTATGGGTTAGGGTTAGGGTTAGGGCAAGGGTTAGGGTTAGGGCTCGGTTTAGGGTACGGGTTAGGATTAGGGTACGCGTTAGGGTTAGGGTAGGGGTTAGGGTTAGGGTACGCGTTAGGTTGAGGGTAGTTATTAAATCTATCCCACTCTCTAGATACCCCTTAGCACGTAAAGGAATATTATTTGGGGGTCCAGCCATGGAGAAGAGTTTAGACACGAGGAGAAGATAAGGAACACATCCATTATCAAGAAATCACATTAGGATTCTCTTTTTAACCTGTTCCTTAAAACACTAGTGCTTAGGAAATCTATTGGAGGCAGAAGCAGTCAAGGGTAGCTTAGGGTTAGGGTTAGGGTTAGGGTGAGGGTTAGGGTACGGCTTAGGGTACGGGTTCGGGGAGGGGTTCGGGTAGGGCATAGGGTATGGGTTAGGGTTAGCATTAGGGTTAGTGTTAGGGTTAGGGCTCGCTTTAGGGTACGGGTTAGGATTAGGGTACGCGTTAGTGTTAGGGTAGTGGTTAGGGTTAGGGTAGGCTTTAGGGTGAGGGTAGTTATTAAACCTATCCCACTCTCTACATACCCCTTAGCACGTAAAGGAATATTATTTGGGGGTCCAGCCATGGAGAAGAGTTTAGACACTAGGAGAAGATAAGGAACACACCCATTATCAAGAAATCACAATATGATTCTCTTTTTAAACTGTTCCTTAAAACACTAGTGCTTAGGAAATCTATTGGAGGCAGAAGCAGTCAAGGGTAGCTTAGGGTTAGGGTTAGGGTTAGGGTGAGGGTTAGGGTACGGCTTAGGGTACGGGTTCGGGGAGGGGTTCGGGTAGGGCGTAGGGTATGGGTTAGGGTTAGGTTTAGGTTTAGTGTTAGGGTTAGGGCTCGGTTTAGGGTACGGGTTAGGATTAGGGTACGTGTTAGTGTTAGGGTAGGGGTTAGGGTTAGGGTACGCGATAGGGTGAGGTTAGTTATTAAACCTATCCCACTCTGTAGATACCCCTTAGCACGTAAAGGAATATTATTTGGTGGTCCAGCCATGGAGAAGAGTTTAGACACTAGGAGAAGATAAGGAACACACCCATTATCAAGAAATCACATTAGGATTCTCTTTTTAACCTGTTCCTTAAAACACTAGTGCTTAGGAAATCTATTGGAGGCAGAAGCAGTCAAGGGTAGCTTAGGGTTAGGGTTAGGGTTAGGGTGAGGGTTAGGGTACGGCTTAGGGTACGGGTTCGGGGAGGGGTTCGGGTAGGGCGTAGGGTATGGGTTAGGGTTAGGGTTAGGGCAAGGGTTAGGGTTAGGGCTCGGTTTAGGGTACGGGTTAGGATTAGGGTACGCGTTAGGGTTAGGGTAGGGGTTAGGGTTAGGGTACGCGTTAGGTTGAGGGTAGTTATTAAATCTATCCCACTCTCTAGATACCCCTTAGCACGTAAAGGAATATTATTTGGGGGTCCAGCCATGGAGAAGAGTTTAGACACGAGGAGAAGATAAGGAACACATCCATTATCAAGAAATCACATTAGGATTCTCTTTTTAACCTGTTCCTTAAAACACTAGTGCTTAGGAAATCTATTGGAGGCAGAAGCAGTCAAGGGTAGCTTAGGGTTAGGGTTAGGGTTAGGGTGAGGGTTAGGGTACGGCTTAGGGTACGGGTTCGGGGAGGGGTTCGGGTAGGGCATAGGGTATGGGTTAGGGTTAGGATTAGGGTTAGTGTTAGGGTTAGGGCTCGCTTTAGGGTACGGGTTAGGATTAGGGTACGCGTTAGTGTTAGGGTAGTGGTTAGGGTTAGGGTACGCTTTAGGGTGAGGGTAGTTATTAAACCTATCCCACTCTCTACATACCCCTTAGCACGTAAAGGAATATTATTTGGGGGTCCAGCCATGGAGAAGAGTTTAGACACTAGGAGAAGATAAGGAACACACCCATTATCAAGAAATCACAATATGATTCTCTTTTTAAACTGTTCCTTAAAACACTAGTGCTTAGGAAATCTATTGGAGGCAGAAGCAGTCAAGGGTAGCTTAGGGTTAGGGTTAGGGTTAGGGTGAGGGTTAGGTTACGGCTTAGGGTACGGGTTCGGGGAGGGGTTCGGGTAGAGCGTAGGGTATTGGTTAGGGTTTGGGTTAGGGCTAGTGTTAGGGTTAGGGCTCGGTTTAGGTTATGGGTTAGGATTAGGGTACGCGTTAGGGTTAGGGTAGGAGTTAGGGTTAGGGAACGCGTTAGGGTGAGGGTAGTTATTAAACCTATCCCACTCTCTAGATACCCCTTAGCACGTAAAGGAATATTATTTGGGGGTCCAGCCATGGAGAAGAGTTTAGACACGAGGAGAAGATAAGGAACACACCCATTATCAAGAAATCACATTAGGATTCTCTTTTTAACCTGTTCCTTAAAACACTAGTGCTTAGGAAATCTATTGGAGGCAGAAGCAGTCAAGGGTAGCTTAGGGTTAGGGTTAGGGTTAGGGTGAGGGTTAGGGTACGGCTTAGGGTACGGGTTCGGGGAGGGGTTCGGGTAGGGCATAGGGTATGGGTTAGGGTTAGGGTTAGGGTTAGTGTTAGGGTTAGGGCTCGGTTTAGGGTACGGGTTAGGATTAGGGTACGCGTTAGTGTTAGGGTAGGGGTTAGGGTTAGGGTACGCTTTAGGGTGAGGGTAGTTATTAAACCTATCCCACTCTCTAGATACCCCTTAGCACGTAAAGGAATATTATTTGGGGGTCCAGCCATGGAGAAGAGTTTAGACACTAGGAGAAGATAAGGAACACACCCATTATCAAGAAATCACAATATGATTCTCTTTTTAAACTGTTCCTTAAAACACTAGTGCTTAGGAAATCTATTGGAGGCAGAAGCAGTCAAGGGTAGCTTAGGGTTAGGGTTAGGGTTAGGGTGAGGGTTAGGGTACGGCTTAGGGTACGGGTTCGGGGAGGTGTTCGGGTAGGGCGTAGGGTATTGGTTAGGGTTAGGGTTAGGCCTAGTGTTAGGGTTAGGGCTCGGTTTAGGGTACGGGTTAGGATTAGGGTACGCGTTAGGGTTAGGGTAGGGGTTAGGGTTAGTGTACGCGTTAGGGTGAGGTTAGTTATTAAACCTATCCCACTCTCTAGATACCCCTTAGCACGTAAAGGAATATTAATGGGGGTCCAGCCATGGAGAAGAGTTTAGACACTAGGAGAAGATAAGGAACACACCCATTATCACGAAATCACATTAGGATTCTCTTTTTAACCTGTTCCTTAAAACACTAGTGCTTAGGAAATCTATTGAAGGCAGAAGCAGTCAAGGGTAGCTTAGGGTTAGGGTTAGGGTGAGGGTTAGGTTATGGCTTAGGGTACGGGTTCGGGGAGGGGTTCGGGTAGGGCGTAGGGTATGGGTTAGGGTTAGGTTTAGGTTTAGTGTTAGGGTTAGGGCTCGGTTTAGGGTACGGGTTAGGATTAGGGTACGTGTTAGTGTTAGGGTAGGGGTTACGGTTAGGGTACGCGATAGGGTGAGGTTAGTTATTAAACCTATCCCACTCTGTAGATACCCCTTAGCACGTAAAGGAATATTATTTGGTGGTCCAGCCATGGAGAAGAGTTTAGACACTAGGAGAAGATAAGGAACACACCCATTATCAAGAAATCACATTAGGATTCTCTTTTTAACCTGTTCCTTAAAACACTAGTGCTTAGGAAATCTATTGGAGGCAGAAGCAGTCAAGGGTAGCTTAGGGTTAGGGTTAGGGTTAGGGTGAGGGTTAGGGTACGGCTTAGGGTACGGGTTCGGGGAGGGGTTCGTGTAGGGCGTAGGGTATGGGTTAGGGTTAGGGTTAGGGCAAGGGTTAGGGTTAGGGCTCGGTTTAGGGTACGGGTTAGGATTAGGGTACGCGTTAGGGTTAGGGTAGGGGTTAGGGTTAGGATACGCGTTAGGTTGAGGGTAGTTATTAAATCTATCCCACTCTCTAGATACCCCTTAGCACGTAAAGGAATATTATTTGGGGGTCCAGCCATGGAGAAGAGTTTAGACACGAGGAGAAGATAAGGAACACATCCATTATCAAGAAATCACATTAGGATTCTCTTTTTAACCTGTTCCTTAAAACACTAGTGCTTAGGAAATCTATTGGAGGCAGAAGCAGTCAAGGGTAGCTTAGGGTTAGGGTTAGGGTTAGGGTGAGGGTTAGGGTACGGCTTAGGGTACGGGTTCGGGGAGGGGTTCGGGTAGGGCATAGGGTATGGGTTAGGGTTAGGATTAGGGTTAGTGTTAGGGTTAGGGCTCGCTTTAGGGTACGGGTTAGGATTAGGGTACGCGTTAGTGTTAGGGTAGTGGTTAGGGTTAGGGTACGCTTTAGGGTGAGGGTAGTTATTAAACCTATCCCACTCTCTACATACCCCTTAGCACGTAAAGGAATATTATTTGGGGGTCCAGCCATGGAGAAGAGTTTAGACACTAGGAGAAGATAAGGAACACACCCATTATCAAGAAATCACAATATGATTCTCTTTTTAAACTGTTCCTTAAAACACTAGTGCTTAGGAAATCTATTGGAGGCAGAAGCAGTCAAGGGTAGCTTAGGGTTAGGGTTAGGGTTAGGGTGAGGGTTAGGGTACGGCTTAGGGTACGGGTTCGGGGAGGGGTTCGGGTAGGGCGTAGGGTATGGGTTAGGGTTAGGTTTAGGTTTAGTGTTAGGGTTAGGGCTCGGTTTAGGGTACGGGTTAGGATTAGGGTACGTGTTAGTGTTAGGGTAGGGGTTAGGGTTAGGGTACGCAATAGGGTGAGGTTAGTTATTAAACCTATCCCACTCTGTAGATACCCCTTAGCACGTAAAGGAATATTATTTGGTGGTCCAGCCATGGAGAAGAGTTTAGACACTAGGAGAAGATAAGGAACACACCCATTATCAAGAAATCACATTAGGATTCTCTTTTTAACCTGTTCCTTAAAACACTAGTGCTTAGGAAATCTATTGGAGGCAGAAGCAGTCAAGGGTAGCTTAGGGTTAGGGTTAGGGTTAGGGTGAGGGTTAGGGTACGGCTTAGGGTACGGGTTCGGGGAGGGGTTCGGGTAGGGCGTAGGGTATGGGTTAGGGTTAGGGTTAGGGCAAGGGTTAGGGTTAGGGCTCGGTTTAGGGTACGGGTTAGGATTAGGGTACGCGTTAGGGTTAGGGTAGGGGTTAGGGTTAGGGTACGCGTTAGGTTGAGGGTAGTTATTAAATCTATCCCACTCTCTAGATACCCCTTAGCACGTAAAGGAATATTATTTGGGGGTCCAGCCATGGAGAAGAGTTTAGACACGAGGAGAAGATAAGGAACACATCCATTATCAAGAAATCACATTAGGATTCTCTTTTTAACCTGTTCCTTAAAACACTAGTGCTTAGGAAATCTATTGGAGGCAGAAGCAGTCAAGGGTAGCTTAGGGTTAGGGTTAGGGTTAGGGTGAGGGTTAGGGTACGGCTTAGGGTACGGGTTCGGGGAGGGGTTCGGGTAGGGCGTAGGGTATGGGTTAGGGTTAGGGTTAGGGTTAGTGTTAGGGTTAGGGCTCGGTTTAGGGTACGGGTTCGGATTAGTGTACGCGTTAGGGTTAGGGTAGGGGTTAGGGTTAGTGTACGCGTTAGGGTGAGGGTAGTTATTAAACCTATCCCACTCTCTAGATACCCCTTAGCACGTAAAGGAATATTAATGGGGGTCCAGCCATGGAGAAGAGTTTAGACACTAGGAGAAGATAAGGAACACACCCATTATCACGAAATCACATTAGGATTCTCTTTTTAACCTGTTCCTTAAAACACTAGTGCTTTGGAAATCTATTGGAGGCAGAAGCCGTCAAGGGTAGCTTAGGGTTAGGGTTAGGGTTAGGGTGAGGGTTAGGGTACGGTTTAGGGTACGGGTTCAGGGAGGGGTTCGGGTAGGGCGTAGAGTATGGGTTAGGGTTAGGGTTAGAGTTAGTGTTAGGGTTAGGGCTCGCTTTAGGGTACGGGTTAGGATTAGGGTACACGCTAGGGTTAGGGTAGGGGTTAGGGTTAGGGTACGCGTTAGGGTGAGGGTAGTTATTAAACCTATCCCAATCTCTAGATACCCCTTAGCACGAAAAGGAATATTATTTGGGGGTCCAGCCATGGAGAAGAGTTTAGACACTAGGAGAAGATAAGGAACACACCCATTATCACGAAATCACATTAGGATTCTCTTTTTAACCTGTTCCTTAAAACACTAGTGCTTAGGAAATCTATTGGAGGCAGAAGCAGTCAAGGGTAGCTTAGGGTTAGTGTAAGTGTTAGGGTGAGGGCTAGGGTATGGCTTAGGGTACGGGTTCGGGGTGGGGTTCGGGTAGGGCGTAGGGTATGGGTTAGGGTTAGGGTTAGGGCTAGCGTTAGGTTTAGGGCTCGGTTTAGGGTACGGGTTAGGATTAGGGTACGCGTTAGGGTTAGGGTAGGGGTTAGGGTTAGGGTACGCGTTAGGGTGAGGGTAGTTATTAAACCTATCCCACTCTGTAGATACCCCTTAGCACGTAAAGGAATATTATTTGGGGGTCCAGCCATGGAGAAGAGTTTAGACACGAGGAGAAGATAAGGAACACACCCATTATCAAGAAATCACATTAGGATTCTCTTTTTAACCTGTTCCTTAAAACACTAGTGCTTAGGAAATCTATTGGAGGCAGAAGCAGTCAAGGGTAGCTTAGGGTTAGGGTTAGGGTTAGGGTGAGGGTTAGGGTACGGCTTAGGGTACGGGTTCGGTGAGGGGTTCGGGTAGGGCGTAGGGTATGGGTTAGGGTTAGGGTTAGGGTTAGTGTTAGGGTTAGGGCTCGGTTTAGGGTACGGGTTAGGATTAGGGTACGCGTTAGGGTTAGGGTAGGGGTTAGGGTTAGTGTACGCGTTAGGGTGAGGGTAGTTATTAAACCTATCCCACTCTCTAGATACCCCTTAGCACGTAAAGGAATATTAATGGGTGTCCAGCCATGGAGAAGAGTTTAGACACTAGGAGAAGATAAGGAACACACCCATTATCACGAAATCACATTAGGATTCTCTTTTTAACCTGTTCCTTAAAACACTAGTGCTTAGGAAATCTATTGGAGGCAGAAGCCGTCAAGGGTAGCTTAGGGTTAGGGTTAGGGTTAGGGTGAGGGTTAGGGTACGGCTTAGGGTACGGGTTCGGGGAGGGGTTCGGGTAGGGCGTAGGGTATTGGTTAGGGTTTGGGTTAGGGCTAGTGTTAGGGTTAGGGCTCGGTTTAGGTTATGGGTTAGGATTAGGGTACGCGTTAGGGTTAGGGTTGGAGTTAGGGTTAGGGAACGCGTTAGGGTGAGGGTAGTTATTAAACCTATCCCACTCTCTAGATACCCCTTAGCACGTAAAGGAATATTATTTGGGGGTCCAGCCATGGAGAAGAGTTTAGACACGAGGAGAAGATAAGGAACACACCCATTATCAAGAAATCACATTAGGATTCTCTTTTTAACCTGTTCCTTAAAACACTAGTGCTTAGGAAATCTATTGGAGGCAGAAGCAGTCAAGGGTAGCTTAGGGTTAGGGTTAGGGTTAGGGTGAGGTTTAGGGTACGGCTTAGGGTACGGGTTCGGGGAGGGGTTCGGGTAGGGCGTAGGGTATGGGTTAGGGTTAGGGTTAGGGTTAGTGTTAGGGTTAGGGCTCGGTTTAGGGTACGGGTTCGGATTAGGGTACGCGTTAGGGTTAGGGTAGGGTTTACGGTTAGTGTACGCGTTAGGGTGAGGGTAGTTATTAAACCTATCCCACTCTCTAGATACCCCTTAGCACGTAAAGGAATATTAATGGGGGTCCAGCCATGGAGAAGAGTTTAGACACTAGGAGAAGATAAGGAACACACCCATTATCACGAAATCACATTAGGATTCTCTTTTTAACCTGTTCCTTAAAACACTAGTGCTTAGGAAATCTATTGGAGGCAGAAGCAGTCAAGGGTAGCTTAGGGTTAGGGTTAGGGTTAGGGTGAGGGTTAGGGTACCGCTTAGGGTACGGGTTCGGGGAGGGTTTCGGGTAGGGCGTAGGGTATGGGTTAGGGTTAGGGTTAGGGTTAGTGTTAGGGTTAGGGCTCGGTTTAGGGTACGGGTTAGGATTAGGGTACGCGTTAGGGTTAGGATAGGGGTTAGGGTTAGTGTACGCGTTAGGGTGAGGGTAGTTATTAAACCTATCCCACTCTCTAGATACCCCTTAGCACGTAAAGGAATATTAATGGGGGTCCAGCCATGGAGAAGAGTTTAGACACTAGGAGAAGATAAGGAACACACCCATTATCACGAAATCACATTAGGATTCTCTTTTTAACCTGTTCCTTAAAACACTAGTGCTTAGGAAATCTATTGGAGGCAGAAGCCGTCAAGGGTAGCTTAGGGTTAGGGTTAGGGTTAGGGTGAGGGTTAGGGTACGGCTTAGGGTACGGGTTCGGGGAGGGGTTCGGGTAGAGCGTAGGGTATTGGTTAGGGTTTGGGTTAGGGCTAGTGTTAGGGTTAGGGCTCGGTTTAGGTTATGGGTTAGGATTAGGGTACGCGTTAGGGTTAGGGTAGGAGTTAGGGTTAGGGAACGCGTTAGGGTGAGGGTAGTTATTAAACCTATCCCACTCTCTAGATACCCCTTAGCACGTAAAGGAATATTATTTGGGGGTCCAGCCATGGAGAAGAGTTTAGACACGAGGAGAAGATAAGGAACACACCCATTATCAAGAAATCACATTAGGATTCTCTTTTTAACCTGTTCCTTAAAACACTAGTGCTTAGGAAATCTATTGGAGGCAGAAGCAGTCAAGGGTAGCTTAGGGTTAGGGTTAGGGTTAGGGTGAGGTTTAGGGTACGGCTTAGGGTACGGGTTCGGGGAGGGGTTCGGGTAGGGCGTAGGGTATGGGTTAGGGTTAGGGTTAGGGTTAGTGTTAGGGTTAGGGCTCGGTTTAGGGTACGGGTTCGGATTAGGGTACGCGTTAGGGTTAGGGTAGGGGTTAGGGTTAGTGTACGCGTTAGGGTGAGGGTAGTTATTAAACCTATCCCACTCTCTAGTTACCCCTTAGCACGTAAAGGAATATTAATGGGGGTCCAGCCATGGAGAAGAGTTTAGACACTAGGAGAAGATAAGGAACACACCCATTATCACGAAATCACATTAGGATTCTCTTTTTAACCTGTTCCTTAAAACACTAGTGCTTAGGAAATCTATTGGAGGCAGAAGCCGTCAAGGGTAGCTTAGGGTTAGGGTTAGGGTTAGGGTGAGGGTTAGGGTACGGTTTAGGGTACGGGTTCAGGGAGGGGTTCGGGTAGGGCGTAGAGTATGTGTTAGGGTTAGGGTTAGAGTTAGTGTTAGGGTTAGGGCTCGCTTTAGGGTACGGGTTAGGATTAGGGTACACGCTAGAGTTAGGGTAGGGGTTAGGGTTAGGGTACGCGTTAGGGTGAGGGTAGTTATTAAACCTATCCCACTCTCTAGATACCCCTTAGCACGAAAAGGAATATTATTTGGGGGTCCAGCCATGGAGAAGAGTTTAGACACTAGGAGAAGATAAGGAACACACCCATTATCACGAAATCACATTAGGATTCTCTTTTTAACCTGTTCCTTAAAACACTAGTGCTTAGGAAATCTATTGGAGGCAGAAGCCGTCAAGGGTAGCTTAGGGTTAGTGTAAGGGTTAGGGTGAGGGCTAGGGTATGGCTTAGGGTACGGGTTCGGGGTGGGGTTCGGGTAGGGCGTAGGGTATGGGTTAGGGTTAGGGTTAGGGCTAGCGTTAGGTTTAGGGCTCGGTTTAGGGTACGGGTTAAGATTAGGGTACGCGTTAGGGTTAGGGTAGGGGTTAGGGTTAGGGTACGCGTTAGGGTGAGGGTAGTTATTAAACCTATCCCACTCTGTAGATACCCCTTAGCACGTAAAGGAATATTATTTGGGGGTCCAGCCATGGAGAAGAGTTTAGACACGAGGAGAAGATAAGGAACACACCCATTATCAAGAAATCACATTAGGATTCTCTTTTTAACCTGTTCCTTAAAACACTAGTGCTTAGGAAATCTATTGGAGGCAGAAGCAGTCAAGGGTAGCTTAGGGTTAGGGTTAGGGTTAGGGTGAGGTTTAGGGTACGGCTTACGGTACGGGTTCGGGGAGGGGTTCGGGTAGGGCGTAGGGTATGGGTTAGGGTTAGGGTTAGGGTTAGTGTTAGGGTTAGGGCTCGGTTTAGGGTACGGGTTAGGATTAGGGTACGCGTTAGGGTTAGGGTAGGGGTTAGGGTTAGAGTACGCGTTAGGGTGAGGGTAGTTATTAAACCTATCCCACTCTCTAGATACCCCTTAGCACGTAAAGGAATATTAATGGGGGTCCAGCCATGGAGAAGAGTTTAGACACTAGGAGAAGATAAGGAACACACCCATTATCACGAAATCACATTAGGATTCTCTTTTTAACCTGTTCCTTAAAACACTAGTGCTTAGGAAATCTATTGGAGGCAGAAGCAGTCAAGGGTAGCTTAGGGTTAGGGTTAGGGTTACGGTGGGGGTTAGGGTATGGCTTAGGGTACGGGTTCGGGGAGGGGTTCGGGTAGGGCGTAGGGTATGGGTTAGGGTTAGGGTTAGGTTTAGTGTTAGGGTTAGGGCTCGGTTTAGGGTACGGGTTAGGATTAGGGTACGCGTTAGGGTTAGGGTAGGGGTTAGGGTTAGGGTACGCGTTAGGGTGAGGGTAGTTATTAAATCTATCCCACTCTCTAGATACCCCTTAGCACGTAAAGGAATATTATTTGGGGGTCCAGCCATGGAGAAGAGTTTAGACACGAGGAGAAGATAAGGAACACACCCATTATCAAGAAATCACAATATGATTCTCTTTTTAAACTGTTCCTTAAAACACTAGTGCTTAGGAAATCTATTGGAGGCAGAAGCAGTCAAGGGTAGCTTAGGGTTAGGGTTAGGGTTAGGGTGAGGGTTAGGGTACGGCTTAGGGTACGGGTTCGGGGAGGGGTTCGGGTAGGGCGTAGGGTATTGGTTAGGGTTAGGGTTAGGCCTAGTGTTAGGTTTAGGGCTCGGTTTAGGGTACGGGTTAGGATTAGGGTACGCGTTAGGGTTAGGGTAGGGGTTAGGGTTAGTGTACGCGTTAGGGTGAGGGTAGTTACTAAACCTATCCCACTGTCTAGATACCCCTTAGCACGTAAAGGAATATTAATGGGGGTCCAGCCATGGAGAAGAGTTTAGACACGAGGAGAAGATAAGGAACACACCCATTATCAAGAAATCACATTAGGATTCTCTTCTTAACCTGTTCCTTAAAACACTAGTGCTTAGGAAATCTATTGGAGGCAGAAGCAGTCAAGGATAGCTTAGGGTTAGGGTTAGGGTTAGGGTGAGGGTTAGGGTACGGCTTAGGGTACGGGTTCGGGGAGGGGTTCGGGTAGGGCGTAGGGTATTGGTTAGGGTTTGGGTTAGGGCTAGTGTTAGGGTTAGGGCTCGGTTTAGGTTATGGGTTAGGATTAGGGTACGCGTTAGGGTTAGGGTAGGAGTTAGGGTTAGGGAACGCGTTAGGGTGAGGGTAGTTATTAAACCTATCACACTCTCTAGAAACCCCTTAGCACGTAAAGGAATATTATTAGGGGGTCCAACCATGGAGAAGAGTTTAGACACGAGGAGAAGATAAGGAACACACCCATTATCAAGAAATCACATTAGGATTCTCTTTTTCACCTGTTCCTTAAAACACTAGTGCTTAGGAAATCTAGTGGAGGCAGAAGCAGTCAAGGGTAGCTTAGGGTTAGGGTTAGGTTTAGGGTGAGGGTTAGGGTATGGCTTAGGGTACGGGTTCGGGGAGGGGTTCGGGTAGCACGTAGGGTATGGGTTAGGGTTAGGGTTAGGTTTAGTGTTAGGGTTAGGGCTCGGTTTAGGGTACGGGTTAGGATTAGGGTACGTGTTAGTGTTAGGGTAGGGGTTAGGGTTAGGGTACGCGATAGGGTGAGGTTAGTTATTAAACCTATCCCACTCTCTAGATACCCCTTAGCACATAAAGGAATATTATTTGGTGGTCCAGCCATGGAGAAGAGTTTAGACACTAGGAGAAGATAAGGAACACACCCATTATCAAGAAATCACATTAGGATTCTCTTTTTAACCTGTTCCTTAAAACACTAGTGCTTAGGAAATCTATTGGAGGCAGAAGCAGTCAAGGGTATCTTAGGGTTAGGGTTAGGGTTAGGGTGAGGGTTAGGGTACGGCTTAGGGTACGGGTTCGGGGAGGGGTTCGGGTAGGGCGTAGGGTATGGGTTAGGGTTAGGGTTAGGGTTAGTGTTAGGGTTAGGGCTCGGTTTAGGGTACGGGTTAGGATTAGGGTACGCGTTAGTGTTAGGGTAGGGGTTAGGGTTAGGGTACGCGATAGGATGAGGTTAGTTATTAAACCTATCCCACTCTCTAGATACCCCTTAGCACGTAAAGAAATATTATTTGGGGGTCCAGCCATGGAGAAGAGTTTAGACACTAGGAGAAGATAAGGAACACACCCATTATCAAGAAATCACATTAGGATTCTCTTTTTAACCTGTTCCTTAAAACACTAGTGCTTAGGAAATCTACTGGAGGCAGAAGCAGTCAAGGGTAGCTTAGGGTTAGGGTTAGGGTTAGGGTGAGGGTTAGGGTACGGCTTAGGGTACAGGTTCGGGGAGGGGTTCGGGTAGGGCATAGGGTATGGGTTAGGGTTAGGGTTAGGGCTAGTGTTAGGGTTAGGGCTCGGTTTAGGGTACGGGTTAGGATTAGGGTACGCGTTAGGGTTAGGGTAGGGGTTAGGGTTAGGGAACGCGTTAGGGTGAGGGTAGTTATTAAACCTATCCCACTCTCTAGATACCCCTTAGCACGTAAAGGAATATTATTTGGGGGTCCAGCCATGGAGAAGAGTTTAGACACTAGGAGAAGATAAGGAACACACCCATTATCACGAAATCACATTAGGATTCTCTTTTTAACCTGTTCCTTAAAACACTAGTGCTTAGGAAATCTATTGGAGGCAGAAGCAGTCAAGGGTAGCTTAGGGTTAGTGTTAGGGTTAGGGTGAGGGCTAGGGTATGGCTTAGGGTATGGGTTCGGGGAGGGGTTCGGGTAGGGCGTAGGGTATGGATTAGGGTTAGGGTTAGGGCTAGCGTTAGGTTTAGGGTTCGGTTTAGGGTACGGGTTAGGATTAGGGTACGCGTTAGGGTTTGGGTAGGGGTTAGGGTTAGGGTACGCGTTAGGTTGAGGGTAGTTATTAAACCTATCCCACTCTCTAGATACCCCTTAGCACGTAAAGGAATATTATTTGGGGGTCCAGCCATGGAGAAGAATTTAGACACGAGGAGAAGATAAGGAACACACCCATTATCAAGAAATCACATTAGGATTCTCTTCTTAACCTGTTCCTTAAAACACTAGTGCTTAGGAAATCTATTGGAGGCAGAAGCAGTCAAGGGTAGCTTAGGGTTAGGGTTAGGGTTAGGGTGAGGGTTAGGGTACGGCTTAGGGTACGGGTTCGGGGAGGGGTTCGGGTAGGGCGTAGGGTATGGGTTAGGGTTAGGGTTAGGGTTAGTGTTAGGGTTAGGGCTCGGTTTAGGGTACGGTTTAGGATTAGGGTACGCGTTAGGGTTAGGGTAGGGGTTAGGGTTAGAGTACGCGTTAGGGTGAGGGTAGTTATTAAACCTATCCCACTCTCTAGATACCCCTTAGCACGTAAAGGAATATTAATGGGGGTCCAGCCATGGAGAAGAGTTTAGACACTAGGAGAAGATAAGGAACACACCCATTATCACGAAATCACATTAGGATTCTCTTTTTAACCTGTTCCTTAAAACACTAGTGCTTAGGAAATCTATTGGAGGCAGAAGCAGTCAAGGGTAGCTTAGGGTTAGGGTTAGGGTTACGGTGAGGGTTAGGGTATGGCTTAGGGTACGGGTTCGGGGAGGGGTTCGGGTAGGGCGTAGGGTATGGGTTAGGGTTAGGGTTAGGTTTAGTGTTAGGGTTAGGGCTCGGTTTAGGGTACGGGTTAGGATTAGGGTACGCGTTAGGGTTAGGGTAGGGGTTAGGGTTAGGGTACGCGTTAGGGTGAGGGTAGTTATTAAATCTATCCCACTCTCTAGATACCCCTTAGCACGTAAAGGAATATTATTTGGGGGTCCAGCCATGGAGAAGAGTTTAGACACGAGGAGAAGATAAGGAACACACCCATTATCAAGAAATCACAATATGATTCTCTTTTTAAACTGTTCCTTAAAACACTAGTGCTTAGGAAATCTATTGGAGGCAGAAGCAGTCAAGGGTAGCTTAGGGTTAGGGTTAGGGTTAGGGTGAGGGTTAGGGTACGGCTTAGGGTACGGGTTCGGGGAGGGGTTCGGGTAGGGCGTAGGGTATTGGTTAGGGTTAGGGTTAGGCCTAGTGTTAGGTTTAGGGCTCGGTTTAGGGTACGGGTTAGGATTAGGGTACGCGTTAGGGTTAGGGTAGGGGTTAGGGTTAGTGTACGCGTTAGGGTGAGGGTAGTTATTAAACCTATCCCACTCTCTAGATACCCCTTAGCACGTAAAGGAATATTAATGGGGGTCCAGCCATGGAGAAGAGTTTAGACACGAGGAGAAGATAAGGAACACACCCATTATCAAGAAATCACATTAGGATTCTCTTCTTAACCTGTTCCTTAAAACACTAGTGCTTAGGAAATCTATTGGAGGCAGAAGCAGTCAAGGGTAGCTTAGGGTTAGGGTTAGGGTTAGGGTGAGGGTTAGGGTACGGTTTAGGGTACGGGTTCGGGGAGGGGTTCGGGTAGGGCGTAGGGTATGGGTTAGGGTTAGGGTTAGGGTTAGTGTTAGGGTTAGGGCTCGGTTTAGGGTACGGGTTAGGATTAGGGTACGCGTTAGGGTTAGGGTAGGGGTTAGGGTTAGAGTACGCGTTAGGGTGAGGGTAGTTATTAAACCTATCCCACTCTCTAGATACCCCTTAGCACGTAAAGGAATATTATTTGGGGGTCCAGCCATGGAGAAGAGTTTAGACACGAGGAGAAGATAAGGAACACACCCATTATCAAGAAATCACATTAGGATTCTCTTCTTAACCTGTTCCTTAAAACACTAGTGCTTAGGAAATCTATTGGAGGCAGAAGCAGTCAAGGGTAGCTTAGGGTTAGGGTTAGGGTTAGGGTGAGGGTTAGGATACGGCTTAGGGTACGGGTTCGGGGAGGGGTTCGGGTAGGGCGTAGGGTATGGGTTAGGGTTAGGGTTAGGGTTAGTGTTAGGGTTAGGGCTCGGTTTAGGGTACGGGTTAGGATTAGGGTACGCGTTAGGGTTAGGGTAGGGGTTAGGGTTAGAGTACGCGTTAGGGTGAGGGTAGTTATTAAACCTATCCCACTCTCTAGATACCCCTTAGCACGTAAAGGAATATTAATGGGGGTCCAGCCATGGAGAAGAGTTTAGACACTAGGAGAAGATAAGGAACACACCCATTATCACGAAATCACATTACGATTCTCTTTTTAACCTGTTCCTTAAAACACTAGTGCTTAGGAAATCTATTGGAGACAGAAGCAGTCAAGGGTAGCTTAGGGTTAGGGTTAGGGTTACGGTGAGGGTTAGGGTATGGCTTAGGGTACGGGTTCGGGGAGGGATTCGGGTAGGGCGTAGGGTATGGGTTAGGGTTAGGGTTAGGTTTAGTGTTAGGGTTAGGGCTCGGTTTAGGGTACGGGTTAGGATTAGGGTACGCGTTAGGGTTAGGGTAGGGGTTAGGGTTAGGGTACGCGTTAGGGTGAGGGTAGTTATTAAATCTATCCCACTCTCTAGATACCCCTTAGCACGTAAAGGAATATTATTTGGGGGTCCAACTATGGAGAAGAGTTTAGACACGAGGAGAAGATAAGGAACACACCCATTATCAAGAAATCACATTAGGATTCTCTTTTTCACCTGTTCCTTAAAACACTAGTGCTTAGGAAATCTATTGGAGGCAGAAGCAGTCAAGGGTAGCTTAGGGTTAGGGTTAGGGTTACGGTGAGGGTTAGGGTATGGCTTAGGGTACGGGTTCGGGGAGGGGTTCGGGTAGGGCGTAGGGTATGGGTTAGGGTTAGGGTTAGGTTTAGTGTTAGGGTTAGGGCTCGGTTTAGGGTACGGGTTAGGATTAGGGTACGCGTTAGGGTTAGGGTAGGGGTTAGGGTTAGGGTACGCGTTAGGGTGAGGGTAGTTATTAAATCTATCCCACTCTCTAGATACCCCTTAGCACGTAAAGGAATATTATTTGGGGGTCCAGCCATGGAGAAGAGTTTAGACACGAGGAGAAGATAAGGAACACACCCATTATCAAGAAATCACAATATGATTCTCTTTTTAAACTGTTCCTTAAAACACTAGTGCTTAGGAAATCTATTGGAGGCAGAAGCAGTCAAGGGTAGCTTAGGGTTAGGGTTAGGGTTAGGGTGAGGGTTAGGGTACGGCTTAGGGTACGGGTTCGGGGAGGGGTTCGGGTAGGGCGTAGGGTATTGGTTAGGGTTAGGGTTAGGCCTAATGTTAGGTTTAGGGCTCGGTTTAGGGTACGGGTTAGGATTAGGGTACGCGTTAGGGTTAGGGTAGGGGTTAGGGTTAGTGTACGCGTTAGGGTGAGGGTAGTTATTAAACCTATCCCACTCTCTAGATACCCCTTAGCACGTAAAGGAATATTAATGGGGGTCCAGCCATGGAGAAGAGTTTAGACACGAGGAGAAGATAAGGAACACACCCATTATCAAGAAATCACATTAGGATTCTCTTCTTAACCTGTTCCTTAAAACACTAGTGCTTAGGAAATCTATTGGAGGCAGAAGCAGTCAAGGGTAGCTTAGGGTTAGGGTTAGGGTTAGGGTGAGGGTTAGGGTACGGCTTAGGGTACGGGTTCGGGGAGGGGTTCGGGTAGGGCGTAGGGTATGGGTTAGGGTTAGGGTTAGGGTTAGTGTTAGGGTTAGGGCTCGGTTTAGGGTACGGGTTAGGATTAGGGTACGCGTTAGGGTTAGGGTAGGGGTTAGGGTTAGAGTACGCGTTAGGGTGAGGGTAGTTATTAAACCTATCCCACTCTCTAGATACCCCTTAGCACGTAAAGGAATATTAATGGGGGTCCAGCCATGGAGAAGAGTTTAGACACTAGGAGAAGATAAGGAACACACCCATTATCACGAAATCACATTAGGATTCTCTTTTTAACCTGTTCCTTAAAACACTAGTGCTTAGGAAATCTATTGGAGGCAGAAGCAGTCAAGGGTAGCTTAGGGTTAGGGTTAGGGTTACGGTGAGGGTTAGGGTATGGCTTAGGGTACGGGTTCGGGGAGGGGTTCGGGTAGGGCGTAGGGTATGGGTTAGGGTTAGGGTTAGGTTTAGTGTTAGGGTTAGGGCTCGGTTTAGGGTACGGGTTAGGATTAGGGTACGCGTTAGGGTTAGGGTAGGGGTTAGGGTTAGGGTACGCGTTAGGGTGAGGGTAGTTATTAAATCTATCCCACTCTCTAGATACCCCTTAGCACGTAAAGGAATATTATTTGGGGGTCCAGCCATGGAGAAGAGTTTAGACACGAGGAGAAGATAAGGAACACACCCATTATCAAGAAATCACAATATGATTCTCTTTTTAAACTGTTCCTTAAAACACTAGTGCTTAGGAAATATATTGGAGGCAGAAGCAGTCAAGGGTAGCTTAGGGTTAGGGTTAGGGTTAGGGTGAGGGTTAGGGTACGGCTTAGGGTACGGGTTCGGGGAGGGGTTCGGGTAGGGCGTAGGGTATTGGTTAGGGTTAGGGTTAGGCCTAGTGTTAGGTTTAGGGCTCGGTTTAGGGTACGGGTTAGGATTAGGGTACGCGTTAGGGTTAGGGTAGGGGTTAGGGTTAGTGTACGCGTTAGGGTGAGGGTAGTTATTAAACCTATCCCACTCTCTAGATACCCCTTAGCACGTAAAGGAATATTAATGGGGGTCCAACCATGGAGAAGAGTTTAGACACGAGGAGAAGATAAGGAACACACCCATTATCAAGAAATCACATTAGGATTCTCTTTTTCACCTGTTCCTTAAAACACTAGTGCTTAGGAAATCTATTGGAGGCAGAAGCAGTCAAGGGTAGCTTAGGGTTAGGGTTAGGGTTAGGGTGAGGGTTAGGGTATGGCTTAGGATACGGGTTCGGGGAGGGGTTCGGGTAGGGCGTAGGGTATGGGTTAGGGTTAGGTTTAGGATTAGTGTTAGGGTTAGGGCTCGGTTTAGGGTACGGGTTAGGATTAGGGTACGTGTTAGTGTTAGGGTAGGGGTTAGGGTTAGGGTACGCGATAGGGTGAGGTTAGTTATTAAACCTATCCCACTCTGTAGATACCCCTTAGCACGTAAAGGAATATTATTTGGTGGTCCAGCCATGGAGAAGAGTTTAGACACTAGGAGAAGATAAGGAACACACCCATTATCAAGAAATCACATTAGGATTCTCTTTTTAACCTGTTCCTTAAAACACTAGTGCTTAGGAAATCTATTGGAGGCAGAAGCAGTCAAGGGTAGCTTAGGGTTAGGGTTAGGGTTAGGGTGAGGGTTAGGGTACCGCTTAGGGTACGGGTTCGGGGAGGGGTTCGGGTAGGGCGTAGGGTATGGGTTAGGGTTAGGGTTAGGGCAAGGGTTAGGGTTAGGGCTCAGTTTAGGGTACGGGGTAGGATTAGGTTACGCGTTAGGGTTAGGGTAGGGGTTAGGGTTAGGGTACGCGTAAGGGTGAGGGTAGTTATTAAATCTATCCCACTCTCTAGATACCCCTTAGCACGTAAAGGAATATTATTTGGGGGTCCAGCCATGGAGAAGAGTTTAGACACGAGGAGAAAGTAAGGAACACACCCATTATCAAGAAATCACATTAGGATTCTCTTTGTAACCTGTTCCTTAAAACACTAGTGCTTAGGAAATCTATTGGAGGCAGAAGCAGTCAAGGGTAGCTTAGGGCTAGGGTTAGGGTTAGGGTGAGGGTTAGGGTACGGCTTAGGGTACGATTTCGGGGAGGGGTTCGGGGAGGGCGTAGGGTATTGATTAGGGTTAGGGTTAGGGCTAGTGTTAGGGTTAGGGCTCGGTTTAGGGTACGGGTTAGGATTAGGGTACGCGTTAGGGTTAGGGTAGGGGTTAGGGTTAGGGAACGCGTTAGGGTGAGGGTAGTTATTAAACCTATCCCACTCTCTAGATACCCCTTAGCACGTAAAGGAATATTATTTGGGGCTCCAGCCATGGAGAAGAGTTTAGACACTAGGAGAAGATAAGGAACACACCCATTATCACGAAATCACATTAGGATTCTCTTTTTAACCTGTTCCTTAAAACACTAGTGCTTAGGAAATCTATTGGAGGCAGAAGCAGTCAAGGGTAGCTTAGGGTTAGTGTTAGGGTTAGGGTGAGGGCTAGGGTATGGCTTAGGGTATGGGTTCGGGGAGGGGTTCGGGTAAGGCGTAGGGTATGGATTAGGGTTAGGGTTAGGGCTAGCGTTAGGTTTAGGGTTCGGTTTAGGGTACGGGTTAGGATTAGGGTACGCGTTAGGGTTTGGGTAGGGGTTAGGGTTAGGGTACGCGTTAGGTTGAGGGTAGTTATTAAACCTATCCCACTCTCTAGATACCCCTTAGCACGTAAAGGAATATTATTTGGGGGTCCAGCCATGGAGAAGAGTTTAGACACGAGGAGAAGATAAGGAACACACCCATTATCAAGAAATCACATTAGGATTCTCTTCTTAACCTGTTCCTTAAAACACTAGTGCTTAGGAAATCTATTGGAGGCAGAAGCAGTCAAGGGTAGCTTAGGGTTAGGGTTAGCGTTAGGGTGAGGGTTAGGGTACGGCTTAGGGTACAGGTTCGGGGAGGGGTTCGGGTAGGGCGTAGGGTATGGGTTAGGGTTAGGGTTAGGGTTAGTGTTAGGGTTAGGGCTCGGTTTAGGGTACGGGTTAGGATTAGGGTACGCGTTAGGGTTAGGGTAGGGGTTAGGGTTAGAGTACGCGTTAGGGTGAGGGTAGTTATTAAACCTATCCCACTCTCTAGATACCCCTTAGCACGTAAAGGAATATTAATGGGGGTCCAGCCATGGAGAAGAGTTTAGACACTAGGAGAAGATAAGGAACACACCCATTATCACGAAATCACATTAGGATTCTCTTTTTAACCTGTTCCTTAAAACACTAGTGCTTAGGAAATCTATTGGAGGCAGAAGCAGTCAAGGGTAGCTTAGGGTTAGGGTTAGGGTTACGGTGAGGGTTAGGGTATGGCTTAGGGTACGGGTTCGGGGAGGGGTTCGGGTAGGGCGTAGGGTATGGGTTAGGGTTAGGGTTAGGTTTAGTGTTAGGGTTAGGGCTCGGTTTAGGGTACGGGTTAGGATTAGGGTACGCGTTAGGGTTAGGGTAGGGGTTAGGGTTAGGGTATGCGTTAGGGTGAGGGTAGTTATTAAATCTATCCCACTCTCTAGATACCCCTTAGCACGTAAAGGAATATTATTTGGGGGTCCAGCCATGGAGAAGAGTTTAGACACGAGGAGAAGATAAGGAACACACCCATTATCAAGAAATCACAATATGATTCTCTTTTTAAACTGTTCCTTAAAACACTAGTGCTTAGGAAATCTATTGGAGGCAGAAGCAGTCAAGGGTAGCTTAGGGTTAGGGTTAGGGTTAGGGTGAGGGTTAGGGTACGGCTTAGGGTACGGGTTCGGGGAGGGGTTCGGGTAGGGCGTAGGGTATTGGTTAGGGTTAGGGTTAGGCCTAGTGTTAGGTTTAGGGCTCGGTTTAGGGTACGGGCTAGGATTAGGGTACGCGTTAGGGTTAGGGTAGGGGTTAGGGTTAGTGTACGCGTTAGGGTGAGGGTAGTTATTAAACCTATCCCACTCTCTAGATACCCCTTAGCACGTAAAGGAATATTAATGGGGGTCCAGCCATGGAGAAGAGTTTAGACACTAGGAGAAGATAAGGAACACACCCATTATCACGAAATCACATTAGGATTCTCTTTTTAACCTGTTCCTTAAAACACTAGTGCTTAGGAAATCTATTGGAGGCAGAAGCAGTCAAGTGTAGCTTACGGTTAGGGTTAGGGTTAGGGTAAGGGTTAGGGTATGGCTTAGGGTACGGGTTCGGGGAGGGGTTCGGGTAGGGCGTAGGGTATGGGTTAGGTATAGGGTTAGGGATAGTGTTAGGGTTAGGGCTCGGTTTAGGGTATGGGTTCGGATTAGGGTACGCGTTAGGGTTAGGGTAGGGGTTAGGGTTAGGGTACGCATTACGGTGCGGGTAGTTATTAAACCTATCACACTCTCTAGAAACCCCTTAGCACGTAAAGGAATATTATTTGGGGGTCCAACCATGGAGAAGAGTTTAGACACGAGGAGAAGATAAGGAACACACCCATTATCAAGAAATCACATTAGGATTCTCTTTTTCACCTGTTCCTTAAAACACTAGTGCTTAGGAAATCTATTGGAGGCAGAAGCAGTCAAGGGTAGCTTAGGGTTAGGGTTAGGGTTACGGTGAGGGTTAGGGTATGGCTTAGGGTACGGGTTCGGGGAGGGGTTCGGGTAGGGCGTAGGGTATGGGTTAGGGTTAGGGTTAGGTTTAGTGTTAGGGTTAGGGCTCGGTTTAGGGTACGGGTTAGGATTAGGGTACGTGTTAGTGTTAGGGTAGGGGTTAGGGTTAGGGTACGCGATAGGGTGAGGTTAGTTATTAAACCTATCCCACTCTGTAGATACCCCTTAGCACGTAAAGGAATATTATTTGGTGGTCCAGCCATGGAGAAGAGTTTAGACACTAGGAGAAGATAAGGAACACACCCATTATCACGAAATCACATTAGGATTCTCTTTTTAACCTGTTCCTTAAAACACTAGTGCTTAGGAAATCTATTGGAGGCAGAAGCAGTCAAGGGTAGCTTAGGGTTAGGGTTAGGGTTAGGGTGAGGGTTAGGGTACGGCTTAGGGTACGGGTTCGGGGAGGGGTTCGGGTAGGGCGTAGGGTATGGGTTAGGGTTAGGGTTAGGGCAAGGGTTAGGGTTAGGGCTCGGTTTAGGGTACGGGTTAGGATTAGGGTACGCGTCAGGGTTAGGGTAGGGGTTAGGGTTAGGGTACGCGTTAGGGTGAGGGTAGTTATTAAATCTATCCCACTCTCTAGATACCCCTTAGCACGTAACGGAATATTATTTGGGGGTCCAGCCATGGAGAAGAGTTTAGACACGAGGAGAAGATAAGGAACACATCCATTATCAAGAAATCACAATATGATTCTCTTTTTAAACAGTTCCTTAAAACACTAGTGCTTAGGAAATCTATTGGAGGCAGAAGCAGTCAAGGGTAGCTTAGGGTTAGGGTTAGGGTTAGGGTGAGAGTTAGGGTACGGCTTAGGGTACGGGTTCGGGGAGGGGTTCGGGTAGGGCGTAGGGTATTGGTTAGGGTTAGGGTTAGGCCTAGTGTTAGAGTTAGGGCTCGGTTTATGGTACGGGTTAGGATTAGGGTACGCGTTAGGGTTAGGGTAGGGGTTAGGGTTAGGGAACGCGTTAGGGTGAGGGTAGTTATTAAAGCGATCCCACTCTGTAGATACCCCTTAGCACGGAAAGGAATATTATTTGGGGGTCCAGCCATGGAGAAGAGTTTAGACACGAGGAGAAGATAAGGAACACACCCATTATCAAGAAATCACATTAGGATTCTCTTTTTAACCTGTTCCTTAAAACACTAGTGCTTAGGAAATCTATTGGAGGCAGAAGCAGTCAAGGGTAGCTTAGGGTTAGGGTTAGGGTTAGGGTGAGGGTTAGGGTACGGCTTAGGGTATGGGTTCGGGGAGGGGTTCGGGTAGGGCGTAGGGTATTGGTTAGGGTTAGGGTTAGGCCTAGTGTTAGGGTTAGGGCTCGGTTTAGGGTACGGGTTAGGATTAGGGTACGCGTTAGGGTTAGGGTAGGGATTAGGGTTAGGGAACGCGTTAGGGTGAGGGTAGTTATTAAACCTATCCCACTCTCTAGATACCCCTTAGCACGTAAAGGAATATTATTTGGGGGTCCAGCCATGGAGAAGAGTTTAGACACGAGGAGAAGATAAGGAACACACCCATTATCAAGAAATCACATTAGGATTCTCTTTTTAACCTGTTCCTTAAAACACTAGTGCTTAGGAAATCTATTGGAGGCAGAAGCAGTCAAGGGTAGCTTAGGGTTAGGGTTAGGGTGAGGGTTAGGGTACGGCTTAGGGTACGGGTTCGGGGAGGGGTTCGGGTAGGGCATAGGGTATGGGTTAGGTATAGGGTTAGGGCTAGTGTTAGTGTTAGGGCTCGGTTTAGGGTATGGGTTCGGATTAGGGTACGCGTTAGGGTTAGGGTAGGGGTTAGGGTTAGGGTACGCATTAGGGTGCGGGTAGTTATTAAACCTATCACACTCTCTAGAAACCCCTTAGCACGTAAAGGAATATTATTTGGGGGTCCAACCATGGAGAAGAGTTTAGACACGAGGAGAAGATAAGGAACACACCCATTATCAAGAAATCACATTAGGATTCTCTTTTTCACCTGTTCCTTAAAACACTAGTGCTTAGGAAATCTATTGGAGGCAGAAGCAGTCAAGGGTAGCTTAGGGTTAGGGTTAGGGTTAGGGTGAGGGTTAGGGTATGGCTTAGGATACGGGTTCGGGAAGGGGTTCGGGTAGGGCGTAGGGTATGGGTTAGGGTTAGGTTTAGGTTTAGTGTTAGGGTTAGGGCTCGGTTTAGGGTACGGGTTAGGATTAGGGTACGTGTTAGTGTTAGGGTAGGGGTTAGGGTTAGGGTACGCGATAGGGTGAGGTTAGTTATTAAACCTATCCCACTCTGTAGATACCCCTTAGCACGTAAAGGAATATTATTTGGTGGTCCAGCCATGGAGAAGAGTTTAGACACTAGGAGAAGATAAGGAACACACCCATTATCAAGAAATCACATTAGGATTCTCTTTTTAACCTGTTCCTTAAAACACTAGTGCTTAGGAAATCTATTGGAGGCAGAAGCAGTCAAGGGTAGCTTAGGGTTAGGGTTAGGGTTAGGGTGAGGGTTAGGGTACCGCTTAGGGTACGGGTTCGGGGAGGGGTTCGGGTAGGGCGTAGGGTATGGGTTAGGGTTAGGGTTAGGGTTAGTGTTAGGGTTAGGGCTCGGTTTAGGGTACGGGTTAGGATTAGGGTACGCGTTAGGGTTAGGGTAGGGGTTAGGGTTAGAGTACGCGTTAGGGTGAGGGTAGTTATTAAACCTATCCCACTCTCTAGATACCCCTTAGCACGTAAAGGAATATTAATGGGGGTCCAGCCATGGAGAAGAGTTTAGACACTAGGAGAAGATAAGGAACACACCCATTATCACGAAATCACATTAGGATTCTCTTTTTAACCTGTTCCTTAAAACACTAGTGCTTAGGAAATCTATTGGAGGCAGAAGCAGTCAAGGGTAGCTTAGGGTTAGGGTTAGGGTTACGGTGAGGGTTAGGGTATGGCTTAGGGTACGGGTTCGGGGAGGGGTTCGGGTAGGGCGTAGGGTATGGGTTAGGGTTAGGGTTAGGCCTAGTGTTAGGGTTAGGGCTCGGTTTAGGGTACGGGTTAGGATTAGGGTACGCGTTAGGGTTAGGGTAGGGGTTAGGGTTAGTGTACGCGTTAGGGTGAGGGTAGTTATTAAACCTATCCCACTCTGTAGATACCCCTTAGCACGTAAAGGAATATTATTTGGTGGTCCAGCCATGGAGAAGAGTTTAGACACTAGGAGAAGATAAGGAACACACCCATTATCACGAAATCACATTAGGAGTCTCTTTTTAACCTGTTCCTTAAAACACTAGTGCTTAGGAAATCTATTGGAGGCAGAAGCAGTCAAGGGTAGCTTAGGGTTAGGGTTAGGGTTAGGGTGAGGGTTAGGGTACGGCTTAGGGTACGGGTTCGGGGAGGGGTTCGGGTAGGGCGTAGGGTATGGGTTAGGGTTAGGGTTAGGGCAAGGGTTAGGGTTAGGGCTCGGTTTAGGGTACGGGTTAGGATTAGGGTACGCGTTAGGGTTAGGGTAGGGGTTAGGGTTAGGGTACGCGTTAGGGTGAGGGTAGTTATTAAATCTGTCCCACTCTCTAGATACCCCTTAGCACGTAACGGAATATTATTTGGGGGTCCAGCCATGGAGAAGAGTTTAGACACGAGGAGAAGATAAGGAACACACCCATTATCAAGAAATCACAATATGATTCTCTTTTTAAACAGTTCCTTAAAACACTAGTGCTTAGGAAATCTATTGGAGGCAGAAGCAGTCAAGGGTAGCTTAGGGTTAGGGTTAGGGTTAGGGTGAGAGTTAGGGTACGGCTTAGGGTACGGGTTCGGGGAGGGGTTCGGGTAGGGCGTAGGGTATTGGTTAGGGTTAGGGTTAGGCCTAGTGTTAGAGTTAGGGCTCGGTTTATGGTACGGGTTAGGATTAGGGTACGCGTTAGGGTTAGGGTAGGGGTTAGGGTTAGGGAACGCGTTAGGGTGAGGGTAGTTATTAAAGCGATCCCACTCTCTAGATACCCCTTAGCACGTAAAGGAATATTATTTGGGGGTCCAGCCATGGAGAAGAGTTTAGACACGAGGAGAAGATAAGGAACACACCCATTATCAAGAAATCACATTAGGATTCTCTTTTTAACCTGTTCCTTAAAACACTAGTGCTTAGGAAATCTATTGGAGGCAGAAGCAGTCAAGTGTAGCTTAGGGTTAGGGTTAGGGTTAGGGTGAGGGTTAGGGTACGGCTTAGGGTACGGGTTCGGGGAGGGGTTCGGGTAGGGCGTAGGGTATGGGTTAGGGTTAGGGTTAGGGTTAGTGTTAGGGTTAGGGCTCGGTTTAGGGTACGGGTTAGGATTAGGGTACGCGTTAGGGTTAGGGTAGGGGTTAGGGTTAGTGTACGCGTTAGGGTGAGGGTAGTTATTAAACCTATCCCACTCTCTAGATACCCCTTAGCACGTAAAGGAATATTAATGGGGGTCCAGCCATGGAGAAGAGTTTAGACACTAGGAGAAGATAAGGAACACACCCATTATCACGAAATCACATTAGGATTCTCTTTTTAACCTGTTCCTTAAAACACTAGTGCTTAGGAAATCTATTGAAGGCAGAAGCAGTCAAGGGTAGCTTAGGGTTAGGGTTAGGGTGAGGGTTAGGGTATGGCTTAGGGTACGGGTTCGGGGAGGGGTTCGGGTAGGGCGTAGGGTATGGGTTAGGTATAGTGTTAGGGATAGTGTTAGGGTTAGGGCTCGGTTTAGGGTATGGGTTCGGATTAGGGTACGCGTTAGGGTTAGGGTAGGGGTTAGGGTTAGGGTACGCATTACGGTGCGGGTAGTTATTAAACCTATCACACTCTCTAGAAACCCCTTAGCACGTAAAGGAATATTATTTGGGGGTCCAACCATGGAGAAGAGTTTAGACACGAGGAGAAGATAAGGAACACACCCATTATCAAGAAATCACATTAGAATTCTCTTTTTCACCTGTTCCTTAAAACACTAGTGCTTAGGAAATCTATTGGAGGCAGAAGCAGTCAAGGGTAGCTTAGGGTTAGGGTTAGGGTTACGGTGAGGGTTAGGGTATGGCTTAGGGTACGGGTTCGGGGAGGTGTTCGGGTAGGGCGTAGGGTATGGGTTAGGGTTAGGGTTAGGTTTAGTGTTAGGGTTAGGGCTCGGTTTAGGGTACGGGTTAGGATTAGGGTACGTGTTAGTGTTAGGGTAGGGGTTAGGGTTAGGGTACGCGATAGGGTGAGGTTAGTTATTAAACCTATCCCACTCTGTATATACCCCTTAGCACGTAAAGGAATATTATTTGGTGGTCCAGACATGGAGAAGAGTTTAGACACTAGGAGAAGATAAGGAACACACCCATTATCAAGAAATCACATTAGGATTCTCTTTTTAACCTGTTCCTTAAAACACTAGTGCTTAGGAAATCTATTGGAGGCAGAAGCAGTCAAGGGTAGCTTAGGGTTAGGGTTAGGGTTAGGGTGAGGGTTAGGGTACGGCTTAGGGTACGGGTTCGGGGAGGGGTTCGGGTAGGGCGTAGGGTATGGGTTAGGGTTAGGGTTAGGGCAAGGGTTAGGGTTAGGGCTCAGTTTAGGGTACGGGTTAGGATTAGGGTACGCGTTAGGGTTAGGGTAGGGGTTAGGGTTAGGGAACGCGTTAGGGTGAGGGTAGTTATTAAACCTATCCCACTCTCTAGATACCCCTTAGCACGTAAAGGAATATTATTTGGGGGTCCAGCCATGGAGAAGAGTTTAGACACGAGGAGAAGATAAGGAACACACCCATTATCAAGAAATCACATTAGGATTCTCTTTTTAACCTGTTCCTTAAAACACTAGTGCTTAGGAAATCTATTGGAGGCAGAAGCAGTCAAGGGTAGCTTAGGGTTAGGGTTAGGGTTAGGGTGAGGGTTAGGGTATGGCTTAGGGTACGGGTTCGGGGAGGGGTTCGGGTAGGGAGTAGGGTATGGGTTAGGGTTAGGGTTAGGGTTAGTGTTAGGGTTAGGGCTCGGTTTAGGGTACGGGTTAGGAATAGGGTACGCGTTAGGGTTAGGGTAGGGGTTAGGGTTAGGGTATGCGATAGGGTGAGGTTAGTTATTAAACCTATCCCACTCTGTAGATACCCCTTAGCACGTAAAGGAATATTATTTGGTGGTCCAGCCATGGAGAAGAGTTTAGACACTAGGAGAAGATAAGGAACACACCCATTATCAAGAAATCACATTAGGATTCTCTTTTTAACCTGTTCCTTAAAACACTAGTGCTTAGGAAATCTATTGGAGGCAGAAGCAGTCAAGGGTAGCTTAGGGTTAGGGTTAGGGTTAGGGTGAGGGTTAGGGTACCGCTTAGGGTACGGGTTCGGGGAGGGGTTCGGGTAGGGCGTAGGGTATGGGTTAGGGTTAGGGTTAGGGCAAGGGTTAGGGTTAGGGCTCAGTTTAGGGTACGGGTTAGGATTAGGGTACGCGTTAGGGTTAGGGTAGGGGTTAGGGTTAGGGTACGCGTTAGGGTGAGGGTAGTTATTAAACCTATCCCACTCTCTAGATACCCCTTAGCACGTAAAGGAATATTATTTGGGGGTCCAGCCATGGAGAAGAGTTTAGACACTAGGAGAAGATAAGGAACACACCCATTATCAAGAAATCACAATATGATTCTCTTTTTAAACTGTTCCTTAAAACACTAGTGCTTAGGAAATCTATTGGAGGCAGAAGCAGTCAAGGGTAGCTTAGGGTTAGGGTTAGGGTTAGGGTGAGGGTTAGGGTACGGCTTAGGGTATGGGTTCGGGGAGGGGTTCGGGTAGGGCGTAGGGTATTGGTTAGGGTTAGGGTTAGGCCTAGTGTTAGGGTTAGGGCTCGGTTTAGGGTACGGGTTAGGATTAGGGTACGTGTTAGGGTTAGGGTAGGGGTTAGGGTTAGGGAACGCGTTAGGGTGAGGGTAGTTATTAAACCTATCCCACTCTCTAGATACCCCTTAGCACGTAAAGGAATATTATTTGGGGGTCCAGCCATGGAGAAGAGTTTAGACACGAGGAGAAGATAAGGAACACACCCATTATCAAGAAATCACATTAGGATTCTCTTTTTAACCTGTTCCTTAAAACACTAGTGCTTAGGAAATCTATTGGAGGCAGAAGCAGTCAAGGGTAGCTTAGGGTTAGGGTTAGGGTTAGGGTGAGGGTTAGGGTACGGCTTAGGGTACGGGTTCGGGGAGGGGTTCGGGTAGGGCGTAGGGTATGGGTTAGGGTTAGGGTTAGGGCAAGGGTTAGGGTTAGGGCTCGGTTTAGGGTACGGGTTAGGATTAGGGTACGCGTTAGGGTTAGGGTAGGGGTTAGGGTTAGGGTACGCGTTAGGGTGAGGGTAGTTATTAAATCTATCCCACTCTCTAGATACCCCTTAGCACGTAACGGAATATTATTTGGGGGTCCAGCCATGGAGAAGAGTTTAGACACGAGGAGAAGATAAGGAACACACCCATTATCAAGAAATCACAATATGATTCTCTTTTTAAACAGTTCCTTAAAACACTAGTGCTTAGGAAATCTATTGGAGGCAGAAGCAGTCAAGGGTAGCTTAGGGTTAGGGTTAGGGTTAGGGTGAGAGTTAGGGTACGGCTTAGGGTACGGGTTCGGGGAGGGGTTCGGGTAGGGCGTAGGGTATTGGTTAGGGTTAGGGTTAGGCCTAGTGTTAGAGTTAGGGCTCGGTTTATGGTACGGGTTAGGATTAGGGTACGCGTTAGGGTTAGGGTAGGGGTTAGGGTTAGGGAACGCGTTAGGGTGAGGGTAGTTATTAAAGCGATCCCACTCTCTAGATACCCCTTAGCACGTAAAGGAATATTATTTGGGGGTCCAGCCATGGAGAAGAGTTTAGACACGAGGAGAAGATAAGAAACACACCCATTATCAAGAAATCACATTAGGATTCTCTTTTTAACCTGTTCCTTAAAACACTAGTGCTTAGGAAATCTATTGGAGGCAGAAGCAGTCAAGTGTAGCTTAGGGTTAGGGTTAGGGTTAGGGTGAGGGTTAGGGTACGGCTTAGGGTACGGGTTCGGGGAGGGGTTCGGGTAGGGCGTAGGGTATGGGTTAGGGTTAGGGTTAGGGTTAGTGTTAGGGTTAGGGCTCGGTTTAGGGTACGGGTTAGGATTAGGGTACGCGTTAGGGTTAGGGTAGGGGTTAGGGTTAGTGTACGCGTTAGGGTGAGGGTAGTTATTAAACCTATCCCACTCTCTAGATACCCCTTAGCACGTAAAGGAATATTAATGGGGGTCCAGCCATGGAGAAGAGTTTAGACACTAGGAGAAGATAAGGAACACACCCATTATCACGAAATCACATTAGGATTCTCTTTTTAACCTGTTCCTTAAAACACTAGTGCTTAGGAAATCTATTGAAGGCAGAAGCAGTCAAGGGTAGCTTAGGGTTAGGGTTAGGGTGAGGGTTAGGGTATGGCTTAGGGTACGGGTTCGGGGAGGGGTTCGGGTAGGGCGTAGGGTATGGGTTAGGTATAGTGTTAGGGATAGTGTTAGGGTTAGGGCTAGGTTTAGGGTATGGGTTCGGATTAGGGTACGCGTTAGGGTTAGGGTAGGGGTTAGGGTTAGGGTACGCATTACGGTGCGGGTAGTTATTAAGCCTATCACACTCTCTAGAAACCCCTTAGCACGTAAAGGAATATTATTTGGGGGTCCAACCATGGAGAAGAGTTTAGACACGAGGAGAAGATAAGGAACACACCCATTATCAAGAAATCACATTAGAATTCTCTTTTTCACCTGTTCCTTAAAACACTAGTGCTTAGGAAATCTATTGGAGGCAGAAGCAGTCAAGGGTAGCTTAGGGTTAGGGTTAGGGTTAGGGTGAGGGTTAGGGTACGGCTTAGGGTACGGGTTCGGGGAGGGGTTCGGGTAGGGCGTAGGGTATGGGTTAGGGTTAGGGTTAGGGCAAGGGTTAGGGTTAGGGCTCAGTTTAGGGTACGGGTTAGGATTAGGGTACGCGTTAGGGTTAGGGTAGGGGTTAGGGTTAGGGAACGCGTTAGGGTGAGGGTAGTTATTAAACCTATCCCACTCTCTAGATACCCCTTAGCACGTAAAGGAATATTATTTGGGGGTCCAGCCATGGAGAAGAGTTTAGACACGAGGAGAAGATAAGGAACACACCCATTATCAAGAAATCACATTAGGATTCTCTTTTTAACCTGTTCCTTAAAACACTAGTGCTTAGGAAATCTATTGGAGGCAGAAGCAGTCAAGGGTAGCTTAGGGTTAGGGTTAGGGTTAGGGTGAGGGTTAGGGTATGGCTTAGGGTACGGGTTCGGGGAGGGGTTCGGGTAGGGAGTAGGGTATGGGTTAGGGTTAGGGTTAGGGTTAGTGTTAGGGTTAGGGCTCGGTTTAGGGTACGGGTTAGGAATAGGGTACGCGTTAGGGTTAGGGTAGGGGTTAGGGTTAGGGTATGCGATAGGGTGAGGTTAGTTATTAAACCTATCCCACTCTGTAGATACCCCTTAGCACGTAAAGGAATATTATTTGGTGGTCCAGCCATGGAGAAGAGTTTAGACACTAGGAGAAGATAAGGAACACACCCATTATCAAGAAATCACATTAGGATTCTCTTTTTAACCTGTTCCTTAAAACACTAGTGCTTAGGAAATCTATTGGAGGCAGAAGCAGTCAAGGGTAGCTTAGGGTTAGGGTTAGGGTTAGGGTGAGGGTTAGGGTACCGCTTAGGGTACGGGTTCGGGGAGGGGTTCGGGTAGGGCGTAGGGTATGGGTTAGGGTTAGGGTTAGGGCAAGGGTTAGGGTTAGGGCTCAGTTTAGGGTACGGGTTAGGATTAGGGTACGCGTTAGGGTTAGGGTAGGGGTTAGGGTTAGGGTACGCGTTAGGGTGAGGGTAGTTATTAAACCTATCCCACTCTCTAGATACCCCTTAGCACGTAAAGGAATATTATTTGGGGGTCCAGCCATGGAGAAGAGTTTAGACACTAGGAGAAGATAAGGAACACACCCATTATCAAGAAATCACAATATGATTCTCTTTTTAAACTGTTCCTTAAAACACTAGTGCTTAGGAAATCTATTGGAGGCAGAAGCAGTCAAGGGTAGCTTAGGGTTAGGGTTAGGGTTAGGGTGAGGGTTAGGGTACGGCTTAGGGTATGGGTTCGGGGAGGGGTTCGGGTAGGGCGTAGGGTATTGGTTAGGGTTAGGGTTAGGCCTAGTGTTAGGGTTAGGGCTCGGTTTAGGGTACGGGTTAGGATTAGGGTACGTGTTAGGGTTAGGGTAGGGGTTAGGGTTAGGGAACGCGTTAGGGTGAGGGTAGTTATTAAACCTATCCCACTCTCTAGATACCCCTTAGCACGTAAAGGAATATTATTTGGGGGTCCAGCCATGGAGAAGAGTTTAGACACGAGGAGAAGATAAGGAACACACCCATTATCAAGAAATCACATTAGGATTCTCTTTTTAACCTGTTCCTTAAAACACTAGTGCTTAGGAAATCTATTGGAGGCAGAAGCAGTCAAGGGTAGCTTAGGGTTAGGGTTAGGGTTAGGGTGAGGGTTAGGGTACGGCATAGGGTACGGGTTCGGGGAGGGGTTCGGGTAGGGCGTAGGGTATGGGTTAGGGTTAGGGTTAGGGCAAGGGTTAGGGTTAGGGCTCGGTTTAGGGTACGGGTTAGGATTAGGGTACGCGTTAGGGTTAGGGTAGGGGTTAGGGTTAGGGTACGCGTTAGGGTGAGGGTAGTTATTAAATCTATCCCACTCTCTAGATACCCCTTAGCACGTAACGGAATATTATTTGGGGGTCCAGCCATGGAGAAGAGTTTAGACACGAGGAGAAGATAAGGAACACACCCATTATCAAGAAATCACAATATGATTCTCTTTTTAAACAGTTCCTTAAAACACTAGTGCTTAGGAAATCTATTGGAGGCAGAAGCAGTCAAGGGTAGCTTAGGGTTAGGGTTAGGGTTAGGGTGAGAGTTAGGGTACGGCTTAGGGTACGGGTTCGGGGAGGGGTTCGGGTAGGGCGTAGGGTATTGGTTAGGGTTAGGGTTAGGCCTAGTGTTAGAGTTAGGGCTCGGTTTATGGTACGGGTTAGGATTAGGGTACGCGTTAGGGTTAGGGTAGGGGTTAGGGTTAGGGAACGCGTTAGGGTGAGGGTAGTTATTAAAGCGATCCCACTCTCTAGATACCCCTTAGCACGTAAAGGAATATTATTTGGGGGTCCAGCCATGGAGAAGAGTTTAGACACGAGGAGAAGATAAGGAACACACCCATTATCAAGAAATCACATTAGGATTCTCTTTTTAACCTGTTCCTTAAAACACTAGTGCTTAGGAAATCTATTGGAGGCAGAAGCAGTCAAGTGTAGCTTAGGGTTAGGGTTAGGGTTAGGGTGAGGGTTAGGGTACGGCTTAGGGTACGGGTTCGGGGAGGGGTTCGGGTAGGGCGTAGGGTATGGGTTAGGGTTAGGGTTAGGGTTAGTGTTAGGGTTAGGGCTCGGTTTAGGGTACGGGTTAGGATTAGGGTACGCGTTAGGGTTAGGGTAGGGGTTAGGGTTAGTGTACGCGTTAGGGTGAGGGTAGTTATTAAACCTATCCCACTCTCTAGATACCCCTTAGCACGTAAAGGAATATTAATGGGGGTCCAGCCATGGAGAAGAGTTTAGACACTAGGAGAAGATAAGGAACACACCCATTATCACGAAATCACATTAGGATTCTCTTTTTAACCTGTTCCTTAAAACACTAGTGCTTAGGAAATCTATTGAAGGCAGAAGCAGTCAAGGGTAGCTTAGGGTTAGGGTTAGGGTGAGGGTTAGGGTATGGCTTAGGGTACGGGTTCGGGGAGGGGTTCGGGTAGGGCGTAGGGTATGGGTTAGGTATAGTGTTAGGGATAGTGTTAGGGTTAGGGCTAGGTTTAGGGTATGGGTTCGGATTAGGGTACGCGTTAGGGTTAGGGTAGGGGTTAGGGTTAGGGTACGCATTACGGTGCGGGTAGTTATTAAACCTATCACACTCTCTAGAAACCCCTTAGCACGTAAAGGAATATTATTTGGGGGTCCAACCATGGAGAAGAGTTTAGACACGAGGAGAAGATAAGGAACACACCCATTATCAAGAAATCACATTAGAATTCTCTTTTTCACCTGTTCCTTAAAACACTAGTGCTTAGGAAATCTATTGGAGGCAGAAGCAGTCAAGGGTAGCTTAGGGTTAGGGTTAGGGTTACGGTGAGGGTTAGGGTATGGCTTAGGGTACGGGTTCGGGGAGGTGTTCGGGTAGGGCGTAGGGTATGGGTTAGGGTTAGGGTTAGGTTTAGTGTTAGGGTTAGGGCTCGGTTTAGGGTACGGGTTAGGATTAGGGTACGTGTTAGTGTTAGGGTAGGGGTTAGGGTTAGGGTACGCGATAGGGTGAGGTTAGTTATTAAACCTATCCCACTCTGTATATACCCCTTAGCACGTAAAGGAATATTATTTGGTGGTCCAGACATGGAGAAGAGTTTAGACACTAGGAGAAGATAAGGAACACACCCATTATCAAGAAATCACATTAGGATTCTCTTTTTAACCTGTTCCTTAAAACACTAGTGCTTAGGAAATCTATTGGAGGCAGAAGCAGTCAAGGGTAGCTTAGGGTTAGGGTTAGGGTTAGGGTGAGGGTTAGGGTACGGCTTAGGGTACGGGTTCGGGGAGGGGTTCGGGTAGGGCGTAGGGTATGGTTTAGGGTTAGGGTTAGGGCAAGGGTTAGGGTTAGGGCTCAGTTTAGGGTACGGGTTAGGATTAGGGTACGCGTTAGGGTTAGGGTAGGGGTTAGGGTTAGGGAACGCGTTAGGGTGAGGGTAGTTATTAAACCTATCCCACTCTCTAGATACCCCTTAGCACGTAAAGGAATATTATTTGGGGGTCCAGCCATGGAGAAGAGTTTAGACACGAGGAGAAGATAAGGAACACACCCATTATCAAGAAATCACATTAGGATTCTCTTTTTAACCTGTTCCTTAAAACACTAGTGCTTAGGAAATCTATTGGAGGCAGAAGCAGTCAAGGGTAGCTTAGGGTTAGGGTTAGGGTTAGGGTGAGGGTTAGGGTACGGCTTAGGGTACGGGTTCGGGGAGGGGTTCGGGTAGGGAGTAGGGTATGGGTTAGGGTTAGGGTTAGGGTTAGTGTTAGGGTTAGGGCTCGGTTTAGGGTACGGGTTAGGAATAGGGTACGCGTTAGGGTTAGGGTAGGGGTTAGGGTTAGGGTATGCGATAGGGTGAGGTTAGTTATTAAACCTATCCCACTCTGTAGATACCCCTTAGCACGTAAAGGAATATTATTTGGTGGTCCAGCCATGGAGAAGAGTTTAGACACTAGGAGAAGATAAGGAACACACCCATTATCAAGAAATCACATTAGGATTCTCTTTTTAACCTGTTCCTTAAAACACTAGTGCTTAGGAAATCTATTGGAGGCAGAAGCAGTCAAGGGTAGCTTAGGGTTAGGGTTAGGGTTAGGGTGAGGGTTAGGGTACCGCTTAGGGTACGGGTTCGGGGAGGGGTTCGGGTAGGGCGTAGGGTATGGGTTAGGGTTAGGGTTAGGGCAAGGGTTAGGGTTAGGGCTCAGTTTAGGGTACGGGTTAGGATTAGGGTACGCGTTAGGGTTAGGGTAGGGGTTAGGGTTAGGGTACGCGTTAGGGTGAGGGTAGTTATTAAACCTATCCCACTCTCTAGATACCCCTTAGCACGTAAAGGAATATTATTTGGGGGTCCAGCCATGGAGAAGAGTTTAGACACGAGGAGAAGATAAGGAACACACCCATTATCAAGAAATCACAATATGATTCTCTTTTTAAACTGTTCCTTAAAACACTAGTGCTTAGGAAATCTATTGGAGGCAGAAGCAGTCAAGGGTAGCTTAGGGTTAGGGTTAGGGTTAGGGTGAGGGTTAGGGTACGGCTTAGGGTATGGGTTCGGGGAGGGGTTCGGGTAGGGCGTAGGGTATTGGTTAGGGTTAGGGTTAGGCCTAGTGTTAGGGTTAGGGCTCGGTTTAGGGTACGGGTTAGGATTAGGGTACGCGTTAGGGTTAGGGTAGGGGTTAGGGTTAGGGTACGCGTAAGGGTGAGGGTAGTTATTAAATCTATCCCACTCTCTAGATACCCCTTAGCACGTAAAGGAATATTATTTGGGGGTCCAGCCATGGAGAAGAGTTTAGACACGAGGAGAAGATAAGGAACACACCCATTATCAAGAAATCACATTAGGATTCTCTTTGTAACCTGTTCCTTAAAACACTAGTGCTTAGGAAATCTATTGGAGGCAGAAGCAGTCAAGGGTAGCTTAGGGTTAGGGTTAGGGTTAGGGTGAGGGTAAGGGTACGGCTTAGGGTACGGGTTCGGGGAGGGGTTCGGGTAGGGCGTAGGGTATGGGTTAGGGTTAGGGTTAGGGCAAGGGTTAGGGTTAGGGCTCGGTTTAGGGTACGGGTTAGGATTAGGGTACGCGTTAGGGTTAGGGTAGGGGTTAGGGTTAGGGTACGCGTTAGGTTGAGGGTAGTTATTAAATCTATCCCACTCTCTAGATACCCCTTAGCACGTAAAGGAATATTATTTGGGGGTCCAGCCATGGAGAAGAGTTTAGACACGAGGAGAAGATAAGGAACACACCCATTATCAAGAAATCACATTAGGATTCTCTTTTTAACCTGTTCCTTAAAACACTAGTGCTTAGGAAATCTATTGGAGGCAGAAGCAGTCAAGGGTAGCTTAGGGTTAGGGTTAGGGTTAGGGTGAGGGTTAGGGTACGGCTTAGGGTACGGGTTCGGGGAGGGGTTCGGGTAGGGCATAGGGTATGGGTTAGGGTTAGGATTAGGGTTAGTGTTAGGGTTAGGGCTCGCTTTAGGGTACGGGTTAGGATTAGGGTACGCGTTAGTGTTAGGTTAGTGGTTAGGGTTAGGGTACGCTTTAGGGTGAGGGTAGTTATTAAACCTATCCCACTCTCTAGATACCCCTTAGCACGTAAAGGAATATTATTTGGGGGTCCAGCCATGGAGAAGAGTTTAGACACTAGGAGAAGATAAGGAACACACCCATTATCAAGAAATCACAATATGATTCTCTTTTTAAACTGTTCCTTAAAACACTAGTGCTTAGGAAATCTATTGGAGGCAGAAGCAGTCAAGGGTAGCTTAGGGTGAGGGTTAGGGTACGGCTTAGGGTACGGGTTCGGGGAGGGGTTCGGGTAGGGCGTAGGGTATTGGTTAGGGTTTGTGTTAGGGCTAGTGTTAGGGTTAGGGCTCGGTTTAGGTTATGGGTTAGGATTAGGGTACGCGTTAGGGTTAGGGTAGGAGTTAGGGTTACGGAACGCGTTAGGGTGAGGGTAGTTATTAAACCTATCCCACTCTCTAGATACCCCTTAGCACGTAAAGGAATATTATTTGGGGGTCCAGCCATGGAGAAGAGTTTAGACACGAGGAGAAGATAAGGAACACACCCATTATCAAGAAATCACATTAGGATTCTCTTTTTAACCTGTTCCTTAAAACACTAGTGCTTAGGAAATCTATTGGAGGCAGAAGCAGTCAAGGGTAGCTTAGGGTTAGGGTTAGGGTTAGGGTGAGGTTTAGGGTACGGCTTAGGGTACGGGTTCGGGGAGGGGTTCGGGTAGGGCGTAGGGTATGGGTTAGGGTTAGGGTTAGGGTTAGTGTTAGGGTTAGGGCTCGGTTTAGGGTACCGGTTCGGATTAGGGTACGCGTTAGGGTTAGGGTAGGGGTTAGGGTTAGTGTACGTGTTAGGGTGAGGGTAGTTATTAAACCTATCCCACTCTCTAGATACCCCTTAGCACGTAAAGGAATATTAATGGGGGTCCAGCCATGGAGAAGAGTTTAGACACTAGGAGAAGATAAGGAACACACCCATTATCACGAAATCACATTAGGATTCTCTTTTTAACCTGTTCCTTAAAACACTAGTGCTTAGGAAATCTATTGGAGGCAGAAGCAGTCAAGGGTAGCTTAGGGTTAGGGTTAGGGTTAGGGTGAGGTTTAGGGTACGGCTTAGGGTACGGGTTCGGGGAGGGGTTCGGGTAGGGCGTAGGGTATTGGTTAGGGTTTGTGTTAGGGCTAGTGTTAGGGTTAGGGCTCGGTTTAGGTTATGGGTTAGGATTAGGGTACGCGTTAGGGTTAGGGTAGGAGTTAGGGTTACGGAACGCGTTAGGGTGAGGGTAGTTATTAAACCTATCCCACTCTCTAGATACCCCTTAGCACGTAAAGGAATATTATTTGGGGGTCCAGCCATGGAGAAGAGTTTAGACACGAGGAGAAGATAAGGAACACACCCATTATCAAGAAATCACATTAGGATTCTCTTTTTAACCTGTTCCTTAAGACACTAGTGCTTAGGAAATCTATTGGAGGCAGAAGCAGTCAAGGGTAGCTTAGGGTTAGGGTTAGGGTTAGGGTGAGGGTTAGGGTACGGCTTAGGGTACGGGTTCGGGGAGGGGTTCGGGTAGGGCGTAGGGTATGGGTTAGGGTTAGGGTTAGGGCAAGGGTTAGGGTTAGGGCTCGGTTTAGGGTACGGGTTAGGATTAGGGTACGCGTTAGGGTTAGGGTAGGGGTTAGGGTTAGGGTACGCGTTAGGTTGAGGGTAGTTATTAAATCTATCCCACTCTCTAGATACCCCTTAGCACGTAAAGGAATATTATTTGGGGGTCCAGCCATGGAGAAGAGTTTAGACACGAGGAGAAGATAAGGAACACACCCATTATCAAGAAATCACATTAGGATTCTCTTTTTAACCTGTTCCTTAAAACACTAGTGCTTAGGAAATCTATTGGAGGCAGAAGCAGTCAAGGGTAGCTTAGGGTTAGGGTTAGGGTTAGGGTGAGGGTTAGGGTACGGCTTAGGGTACGGGTTCGGGGAGGGGTTCGGGTAGGGCATAGGGTATGGGTTAGGGTTAGGATTAGGGTTAGTGTTAGGGTTAGGGCTCGCTTTAGGGTACGGGTTAGGATTAGGGTACGCGTTAGTGTTAGGGTAGTGGTTAGGGTTAGGGTACGCTTTAGGGTGAGGGTAGTTATTAAACCTATCCCACTCTCTAGATACCCCTTAGCACGTAAAGGAATATTATTTGGGGGTCCAGCCATGGAGAAGAGTTTAGACACTAGGAGAAGATAAGGAACACACCCATTATCAAGAAATCACAATATGATTCTCTTTTTAAACTGTTCCTTAAAACACTAGTGCTTAGGAAATCTATTGGAGGCAGAAGCAGTCAAGGGTAGCTTAGGGTGAGGGTTAGGGTACGGCTTAGGGTACGGGTTCGGGGAGGGGTTCGGGTAGGGCGTAGGGTATTGGTTAGGGTTTGTGTTAGGGCTAGTGTTAGGGTTAGGGCTCGGTTTAGGTTATGGGTTAGGATTAGGGTACGCGTTAGGGTTAGGGTAGGAGTTAGGGTTACGGAACGCGTTAGGGTGAGGGTAGTTATTAAACCTATCCCACTCTCTAGATACCCCTTAGCACGTAAAGGAATATTATTTGGGGGTCCAGCCATGGAGAAGAGTTTAGACACGAGGAGAAGATAAGGAACACACCCATTATCAAGAAATCACATTAGGATTCTCTTTTTAACCTGTTCCTTAAAACACTAGTGCTTAGGAAATCTATTGGAGGCAGAAGCAGTCAAGGGTAGCTTAGGGTTAGGGTTAGGGTTAGGGTGAGGTTTAGGGTACGGCTTAGGGTACGGGTTCGGGGAGGGGTTCGGGTAGGGCGTAGGGTATGGGTTAGGGTTAGGGTTAGGGTTAGTGTTAGGGTTAGGGCTCGGTTTAGGGTACCGGTTCGGATTAGGGTACGCGTTATGGTTAGGGTAGGGGTTAGGGTTAGTGTACGTGTTAGGGTGAGGGTAGTTATTAAACCTATCCCACTCTCTAGATACCCCTTAGCACGTAAAGGAATATTAATGGGGGTCCAGCCATGGAGAAGAGTTTAGACACTAGGAGAAGATAAGGAACACACCCATTATCACGAAATCACATTAGGATTCTCTTTTTAACCTGTTCCTTAAAACACTAGTGCTTAGGAAATCTATTGGAGGCAGAAGCAGTCAAGGGTAGCTTAGGGTTAGGGTTAGGGTTAGGGTGAGGTTTAGGGTACGGCTTAGGGTACGGGTTCGGGGAGGGGTTCGGGTAGGGCGTAGGGTATGGGTTAGGGTTAGGGTTAGGGTTAGTGTTAGGGTTAGGGCTCGGTTTAGGGTACCGGTTCGGATTAGGGTACGCGTTAGGGTTAGGGTAGGGGTTAGGGTTAGTGTACGTGTTAGGGTGAGGGTAGTTATTAAACCTATCCCACTCTCTAGATACCCCTTAGCACGTAAAGGAATATTAATGGGGGTCCAGCCTTGGAGAAGAGTTTAGACACTAGGAGAAGATAAGGAACACACCCATTATCACGAAATCACATTAGGATTCTCTTTTTAACCTGTTCCTTAAAACACTAGTGCTTAGGAAATCTATTGGAGGCAGAAGCAGTCAAGGGTAGCTTAGGGTTAGGGTTAGGGTTAGGGTGAGGGTTAGGGTACGGCTTAGGGTACGGGTTCGGGGAGGGGTTCGGGTAGGGCATAGGGTATGGGTTAGGGTTAGGATTAGGGTTAGTGTTAGGGTTAGGGCTCGCTTTAGGGTACGGGTTAGGATTAGGGTACGCGTTAGTGTTAGGGTAGTGGTTAGGGTTAGGGTACGCTTTAGGGTGAGGGTAGTTATTAAACCTATCCCACTCTCTAGATACCCCTTAGCACGTAAAGGAATATTATTTGGGGGTCCAGCCATGGAGAAGAGTTTAGACACTAGGAGAAGATAGGGAACACACCCATTATCAAGAAATCACAATATGATTCTCTTTTTAAACTGTTCCTTAAAACACTAGTGCTTAGGAAATCTATTGGAGGCAGAAGCAGTCAAGGGTAGCTTAGGGTGAGGTTTAGGGTACGGCTTAGGGTACGGGTTCGGGGAGGGGTTCGGGTAGGGCGTAGGGTATTGGTTAGGGTTTGTGTTAGGGCTAGTGTTAGGGTTAGGGCTCGGTTTAGGTTATGGGTTAGGATTAGGGTACGCGTTAGGGTTAGGGTAGGAGTTAGGGTTACGGAACGCGTTAGGGTGAGGGTAGTTATTAAACCTATCCCACTCTCTAGATACCCCTTAGCACGTAAAGGAATATTATTTGGGGGTCCAGCCATGGAGAAGAGTTTAGACACGAGGAGAAGATAAGGAACACACCCATTATCAAGAAATCACATTAGGATTCTCTTTTTAACCTGTTCCTTAAAACACTAGTGCTTAGGAAATCTATTGGAGGCAGAAGCAGTCAAGGGTAGCTTAGGGTTAGGGTTAGGGTTAGGGTGAGGTTTAGGGTACGGCTTAGGGTACGGGTTCGGGGAGGGGTTCGGGTAGGGCGTAGGGTATGGGTTAGGGTTAGGGTTAGGTTTAGTGTTAGGGTTAGGGCTCGGTTTAGGGTACCGGTTCGGATTAGGGTACGCGTTAGGGTTAGGGTAGGGGTTAGGGTTAGGGTACGTGTTAGGGTGAGGGTAGTTATTAAACCTATCCCACTCTCTAGATACCCCTTAGCACGTAAAGGAATATTAATGGGGGTCCAGCCATGGAGAAGAGTTTAGACACTAGGAGAAGATAAGGAACACACCCATTATCACGAAATCACATTAGGATTCTCTTTTTAACCTGTTCCTTAAAACACTAGTGCTTAGGAAATCTATTGGAGGCAGAAGCAGTCAAGGGTAGCTTAGGGTTAGGGTTAGGGTTAGGGTGAGGGTTAGGGTATGGCTTAGGGTACGGGTTCGGGGAGGGGTTCGGGTAGGGCGTAGGGTATGGGTTAGGTATAGGGTTAGGGCTAGTGTTAGGGTTAGGGCTCGGTTTAGGGTATGGGTTCGGATTAGGGTACGCGTTAGGGTTAGGGTAGGGGTTAGGGTTAGGGTACGCATTAGGGTGCGGGTAGTTATTAAACCTATCACACTCTCTAGATACCCCTTAGCACGTAAAGGAATATTATTTGGGGGTCCAACCATGGAGAAGAGTGTAGACACGAGGAGAAGATAAGGAACACACCCATTATCAAGAAATCACATTAGGATTCTCTTTTTCACCTGTTCCTTAAAACACTAGTGCTTAGGAAATCTATTGGAGGCAGAAGCAGTCAAGGGTAGCTTAGGGTTAGGGTTAGGGTTAGGGTGAGGGTTAGGGTATGGCTTAGGGTACGGGTTCAGGGAGGGGTTCGGGTAGGGCGTAGGGTATGGGTTAGGGTTAGGGTTAGGTTTAGTGTTAGGGTTAGGGCTCGGTTTAGGGTACGGGTTAGGATTAGGGTACGTGTTAGTGTTAGGGTAGGGGTTAGGGTTAGGGTACGCGATAGGGTGAGGTTAGTTATTAAACCTATCCCACTCTGTAGATACCCCTTAGCACGTAAAGGAATATTATTTGGTGGTCCAGCCATGGAGAAGAGTTTAGACACTAGGAGAAGATAAGGAACACACCCATTATCAAGAAATCACATTAGGATTCTCTTTTTAACCTGTTCCTTAAAACACTAGTGCTTAGGAAATCTATTGGAGGCAGAAGCAGTCAAGGGTAGCTTAGGGTTAGGGTTAGGGTTAGGGTGAGGGTTAGGGTACGGCTTAGGGTACGGGTTCGGGGAGGGGTTCGGGTAGGGCATAGGGTATGGGTTAGGGTTAGGGTTAGGGTTAGTGTTAGGTTTAGGGCTCGCTTTAGTGTACGGGTTAGGATTAGGGTACGCGTTAGTGTTAGGGTAGTGGTTAGGTTTAGGGTACGCTTTAGGGTGAGAGTAGTTATTAAACCTATCCCACTTTCTAGATACCCCTTAGCACGTAAAGGAATATTATTTGGGGGTCCAGCCATGGAGAAGAGTTTAGACACTAGGAGAAGATAAGGAACACACCCATTATCAAGAAATCACAATATGATTCTCTTTTTAAACTGTTCCTTAAAACACTAGTGCTTAGGAAATCTATTGGAGGCAGAAGCAGTCAAGGGTAGCTTAGGGTTAGGGTTAGGGTTAGGGTGAGGGTTAGGGTACGGCTTAGGGTACTGGTTCGGGGAGGGGTTCGGGTAGGGCGTAGGGTATTGGTTAGGCTTTGCGTTAGGGCTAGTGTTAGGGTTAGGGCTCGGTTTAGGGTACGGGTTAGGATTAGGGTACGCGTTAGGGTTAGGGTAGGGGTTAGGGTTAGGGAACGCGTTAGGGTGAGGGTAGTTATTAAACCTATCCCACTCTCTAGATACCCCTTAGCACGTAAAGGAATATTATTTGGGGGTCCAGCCATGGAGAAGAGTTTAGACACGAGGAGAAGATAAGGAACACACCCATTATCAAGAAATCACATTAGGATTCTCTTTTTAACCTGTTCCTTAAAACACTAGTGCTTAGGAAATCTATTGGAGGCAGAAGCAGTCAAGGGTAGCTTAGGGTTAGGGTTAGGGTTAGGGTGAGGTTTAGGGTACGGCTTAGGGTACGGGTTCGGGGAGGGGTTCGGGTAGGGCGTAGGGAATGGGTTAGGGTTAGGGTTAGGGTTAGTGTTAGGGTTAGGGCTCGGTTTAGGGTACGGGTTCGGATTAGGGTACGCGTTAGGGTTAGGGTAGGGGTTAGGGTTAGTGTACGCGTTAGGGTGAGGGTAGTTATTAAACCTATCCCACTCTCTAGATACCCCTTAGCACGTAAAGGAATATTAATGGGGGTCCAGCCATGGAGAAGAGTTTAGACACTAGGAGAAGATAAGGAACACACCCATTATCACGAAATCACATTAGGATTCTCTTTTTAACCTGTTCCTTAAAACACTAGTGCTTAGGAAATCTATTGGAGGCAGAAGCAGTCAAGGGTAGCTTAGGGTTAGGGTTAGGGTTAGGGTGAGGGTTAGGGTATGGCTTAGGGTACGGGTTCGGGGAGGGGTTCGGGTAGGGCGTAGGGTATGGGTTAGGTATAGGGTTAGGGCTAGTGTTAGGGTTAGGGCTCGGTTTAGGGTATGGGTTCGGATTAGGGTACGCGTTAGGGTTAGGGTAGGGGTTAGGGTTAGGGTACGCATTAGGGTGCGGGTAGTTATTAAACCTATCACACTCTCTAGAAACCCCTTAGCACGTAAAGGAATATTATTTGGGGGTCCAACCATGGAGAAGAGTGTAGACACGAGGAGAAGATAAGGAACACACCCATTATCAAGAAATCACATTAGGATTCTCTTTTTCACCTGTTCCTTAAAACACTAGTGCTTAGGAAATCTATTGGAGGCAGAAGCAGTCAAGGGTAGCTTAGGGTTAGGGTTAGGGTTAGGGTGAGGGTTAGGGTACGGCTTAGGGTACGGGTTCGGGGAGGGGTTCGGGTAGGGCATAGGGTATGGGTTAGGGTTAGGGTTAGGGTTAGTGTTAGGGTTAGGGCTCGCTTTAGGGTACGGGTTAGGATTAGGGTACGCGTTAGTGTTAGGGCAGTGGTTAGGGTTAGGGTACGCTTTAGGGTGAGAGTAGTTATTAAACCTTTCCCACTCTCTAGATACCCCTTAGCACGTAAAGGAATATTATTTGGGGGTCCAGCCATGGAGAAGAGTTTAGACACTAGGAGAAGATAAGGAACACACCCATTATCAAGAAATCACAATATGATTCTCTTTTTAAACTGTTCCTTAAAACACTAGTGCTTAGGAAATCTATTGGAGGCAGAAGCAGTCAAGGGTAGCTTAGGGTTAGGGTTAGGGTTAGGGTGAGGGTTAGGGTACGGCTTATGGTACTGGTTCGGGGAGGGGTTCGGGTAGGGCGTAGGGTATTGGTTAGGGTTTGGGTTAGGGCTAGTGTTAGGGTTAGGGCTCGGTTTAGGGTACGGGTTAGGATTAGGGTACGCGTTAGTGTTAGGGTAGGGGTTAGGGTTAGGGAACGCGTTAGGGTGAGGGTAGTTATTAAACCTATCCCACTCTCTAGATACCCCTTAGCACGTAAAGGAATATTATTTGGGGGTCCAGCCATGGAGAAGAGTTTAGACACGAGGAGAAGATAAGGAACACACCCATTATCAAGAAATCACATTAGGATTCTCTTTTTAACCTGTTCCTTAAAACACTAGTGCTTAGGAAATCTATTGGAGGCAGAAGCCGTCAAGGGTAGCTTAGGGTTAGGGTTAGGGTTAGAGTGAGGGTTAGGGTACGGTTTAGGATACGGGTTCCGGGAGGGGTTCGGGTAGGGCGTAGGGTATGGGTTAGGGTTAGGGTTAGAGTTAGTGTTAGGGTTAGGGCTCGGTTTAGGGTACGGGTTAGGATTAGGGTACGCGCTAGGGTTAGGGTAGGGGTTAGGGTTAGGGTACGCGTTAGGGTGAGGGTAGTTATTAAACCTATCCCACTCTCTAGATACCCCTTAGCACGTAAAGGAATATTATTTGGGGGTCCAGCCATGGAGAAGAGTTTAGACACTAGGAGAAGATAAGGAACACACCCATTATCACGAAATCACATTAGGATTCTCTTTTTAACCTGTTCCTTAAAACACTAGTGCTTAGGAAATCTATTGGAGGCAGAAGCAGTCAAGGGTAGCTTAGGGTTAGGGTTAGGGTTAGGGTGAGGGTTAGGGTATGGCTTAGGGTACGGGTTCGGGGAGGGGTTCGGGTAGGGCGTAGGGTATGGGTTAGGTATAGGGTTAGGGCTAGTGTTAGGGTTAGGGCTCGGTTTAGGGTATGGGTTCGGATTAGGGTACGCGTTAGGGTTAGGGTAGGGGTTAGGGTTAGGGTACGCATTAGGGTGCGGGTAGTTATTAAACCTATCACACTCTCTAGATACCCCTTAGCACGTAAAGGAATATTATTTGGGGGTCCAACCATGGAGAAGAGTGTAGACACGAGGAGAAGATAAGGAACACACCCATTATCAAGAAATCACATTAGGATTCTCTTTTTCACCTGTTCCTTAAAACACTAGTGCTTAGGAAATCTATTGGAGGCAGAAGCAGTCAAGGGTAGCTTAGGGTTAGGGTTAGGGTTAGGGTGAGGGTTAGGGTACGGCTTAGGGTACGGGTTCGGGGAGGGGTTCGGGTAGGGCGTAGGGTATGGGTTAGGGTTAGGGTTAGGGTTAGTGTTAGGGTTAGGGCTCGGTTTAGGGTACGGGTTAGGATTAGGGTACGTGTTAGTGTTAGGGTAGGGGTTAGGGTTAGGGTACGCGATAGGGTGAGGTTAGTTATTAAACCTATCCCACTCTGTAGATACCCCTTAGCACGTAAAGGAATATTATTTGGTGGTCCAGCCATGGAGAAGAGTTTAGACACTAGGAGAAGATAAGGAACACACCCATTATCAAGAAATCACATTAGGATTCTCTTTTTAACCTGTTCCTTAAAACACTAGTGCTTAGGAAATCTATTGGAGGCAGAAGCAGTCAAGGGTAGCTTAGGGTTAGGGTTAGGGTTAGGGTGAGGGTTAGGGTACGGCTTAGGGTACGGGTTCGGGGAGGGGTTCGGGTAGGGCATAGGGTATGGGTTAGGGTTAGGGTTAGGGTTAGTGTTAGGGTTAGGGCTCGCTTTAGTGTACGGGTTAGGATTAGGGTACGCGTTAGTGTTAGGGTAGTGGTTAGGTTTAGGGTACGCTTTAGGGTGAGAGTAGTTATTAAACCTATCCCACTTTCTAGATACCCCTTAGCACGTAAAGGAATATTATTTGGGGGTCCAGCCATGGAGAAGAGTTTAGACACTAGGAGAAGATAAGGAACACACCCATTATCAAGAAATCACAATATGATTCTCTTTTTAAACTGTTCCTTAAAACACTAGTGCTTAGGAAATCTATTGGAGGCAGAAGCAGTCAAGGGTAGCTTAGGGTTAGGTTTAGGGTTAGGGTGAGGGTTAGGGTACGGCTTAGGGTACTGGTTCGGGGAGGGGTTCGGGTAGGGCGTAGGGTATTGGTTAGGCTTTGCGTTAGGGCTAGTGTTAGGGTTAGGGCTCGGTTTAGGGTACGGGTTAGGATTAGGGTACGCGTTAGGGTTAGGGTAGGGGTTAGGGTTAGGGAACGCGTTAGGGTGAGGGTAGTTATTAAACCTATCCCACTCTCTAGATATCCCTTAGCACGTAAAGGAATATTATTTGGGGGTCCAGCCATGGAGAAGAGTTTAGACACGAGGAGAAGATAAGGAACACACCCATTATCAAGAAATCACATTAGGATTCTCTTTTTAACCTGTTCCTTAAAACACTAGTGCTTAGGAAATCTATTGGAGGCAGAAGCAGTCAAGGGTAGCTTAGGGTTAGGGTTAGGGTTAGGGTGAGGGTTAGGGTACGGCTTAGGGTACTGGTTCGGGGAGGGGTTCGTGTAGGGCGTAGGGTATTGGTTAGGCTTTGCGTTAGGGCTAGTGTTAGGGTTAGGGCTCGGTTTAGGGTACGGGTTAGGATTAGGGTACGCGTTAGGGTTAGGGTAGGGGTTAGGGTTAGGGAACGCGTTAGGGTGAGGGTAGTTATTAAACCTATCCCACTCTCTAGATACCCCTTAGCACGTAAAGGAATATTATTTGGGGGTCCAGCCATGGAGAAGAGTTTAGACACGAGGAGAAGATAAGGAACACACCCATTATCAAGAAATCACATTAGGATTCTCTTTTTAACCTGTTCCTTAAAACACTAGTGCTTAGGAAATCTATTGGAGGCAGAAGCAGTCAAGGGTAGCTTAGGGTTAGGGTTAGGGTTAGGGTGAGGTTTAGGGTACGGCTTAGGGTACGGGTTCGGGGAGGGGTTCGGGTAGGGCGTAGGGAATGGGTTAGGGTTAGGGTTAGGGTTAGTGTTAGGGTTAGGGCTCGGTTTAGGGTACGGGTTCGGATTAGGGTACGCGTTAGGGTTAGGGTAGGGGTTAGGGTTAGTGTACGCGTTAGGGTGAGGGTAGTTATTAAACCTATCCCACTCTCTAGATACCCCTTAGCACGTAAAGGAATATTAATGGGGGTCCAGCCATGGAGAAGAGTTTAGACACTAGGAGAAGATAAGGAACACACCCATTATCACGAAATCACATTAGGATTCTCTTTTTAACCTGTTCCTTAAAACACTAGTGCTTAGGAAATCTATTGGAGGCAGAAGCAGTCAAGGGTAGCTTAGGGTTAGGGTTAGGGTTAGGGTGAGGGTTAGGGTATGGCTTAGGGTACGGGTTCGGGGAGGGGTTCGGGTAGGGCGTAGGGTATGGGTTAGGTATAGGGTTAGGGCTAGTGTTAGGGTTAGGGCTCGGTTTAGGGTATGGGTTCGGATTAGGGTACGCGTTAGGGTTAGGGTAGGGGTTAGGGTTAGGGTACGCATTAGGGTGCGGGTAGTTATTAAACCTATCACACTCTCTAGAAACCCCTTAGCACGTAAAGGAATATTATTTGGGGGTCCAACCATGGAGAAGAGTGTAGACACGAGGAGAAGATAAGGAACACACCCATTATCAAGAAATCACATTAGGATTCTCTTTTTCACCTGTTCCTTAAAACACTAGTGCTTAGGAAATCTATTGGAGGCAGAAGCAGTCAAGGGTAGCTTAGGGTTAGGGTTAGGGTTAGGGTGAGGGTTAGGGTACGGCTTAGGGTACGGGTTCGGGGAGGGGTTCGGGTAGGGCATAGGGTATGGGTTAGGGTTAGGGTTAGGGTTAGTGTTAGGGTTAGGGCTCGCTTTAGGGTACGGGTTAGGATTAGGGTACGCGTTAGTGTTAGGGCAGTGGTTAGGGTTAGGGTACGCTTTAGGGTGAGAGTAGTTATTAAACCTTTCCCACTCTCTAGATACCCCTTAGCACGTAAAGGAATATTATTTGGGGGTCCAGCCATGGAGAAGAGTTTAGACACTAGGAGAAGATAAGGAACACACCCATTATCAAGAAATCACAATATGATTCTCTTTTTAAACTGTTCCTTAAAACACTAGTGCTTAGGAAATCTATTGGAGGCAGAAGCAGTCAAGGGTAGCTTAGGGTTAGGGTTAGGGTTAGGGTGAGGGTTAGGGTACGGCTTATGGTACTGGTTCGGGGAGGGGTTCGGGTAGGGCGTAGGGTATTGGTTAGGGTTTGGGTTAGGGCTAGTGTTAGGGTTAGGGCTCGGTTTAGGGTACGGGTTAGGATTAGGGTACGCGTTAGGGTTAGGGTAGGGGTTAGGGTTAGTGTACGCGTTAGGGTGAGGGTAGTTATTAAACCTATCCCACTCTCTAGATACCCCTTAGCACGTAAAGGAATATTATTTGGGGGTCCAGCCATGGAGAAGAGTTTAGACACTAGGAGAAGATAAGGAACACACCCATTATCACGAAATCACATTAGGATTCTCTTTTTAACCTGTTCCTTAAAACACTAGTGCTTAGGAAATCTATTGGAGGCAGAAGCAGTCAAGGGTAGCTTAGGGTTAGGGTTAGGGTTAGGGTGAGGGTTAGGGTATGGCTTAGGGTACGGGTTCGGGGAGGGGTTCGGGTAGGGCGTAGGGTATGGGTTAGGTATAGGGTTAGGGCTAGTGTTAGGGTTAGGGCTCGGTTTAGGGTATGGGTTCGGATTAGGGTACGCGTTAGGGTTAGGGTAGGGGTTAGGGTTAGGGTACGCATTAGGGTGCGGGTAGTTATTAAACCTATCACACTCTCTAGAAACCCCTTAGCACGTAAAGGAATATTATTTGGGGGTCCAACCATGGAGAAGAGTGTAGACACGAGGAGAAGATAAGGAACACACCCATTATCAAGAAATCACATTAGGATTCTCTTTTTCACCTGTTCCTTAAAACACTAGTGCTTAGGAAATCTATTGGAGGCAGAAGCAGTCAAGGGTAGCTTAGGGTTAGGGTTAGGGTTAGGGTGAGGGTTAGGGTACGGCTTAGGGTACGGGTTCGGGGAGGGGTTCGGGTAGGGCATAGGGTATGGGTTAGGGTTAGGGTTAGGGTTAGTGTTAGGGTTAGGGCTCGCTTTAGGGTACGGGTTAGGATTAGGGTACGCGTTAGTGTTAGGGCAGTGGTTAGGGTTAGGGTACGCTTTAGGGTGAGAGTAGTTATTAAACCTTTCCCACTCTCTAGATACCCCTTAGCACGTAAAGGAATATTATTTGGGGGTCCAGCCATGGAGAAGAGTTTAGACACTAGGAGAAGATAAGGAACACACCCATTATCAAGAAATCACAATATGATTCTCTTTTTAAACTGTTCCTTAAAACACTAGTGCTTAGGAAATCTATTGGAGGCAGAAGCAGTCAAGGGTAGCTTAGGGTTAGGGTTAGGGTTAGGGTGAGGGTTAGGGTACGGCTTATGGTACTGGTTCGGGGAGGGGTTCGGGTAGGGCGTAGGGTATTGGTTAGGGTTTGGGTTAGGGCTAGTGTTAGGGTTAGGGCTCGGTTTAGGGTACGGGTTAGGATTAGGGTACGCGTTAGTGTTAGGGTAGGGGTTAGGGTTAGGGAACGCGTTAGGGTGAGGGTAGTTATTAAACCTATCCCACTCTCTAGATACCCCTTAGCACGTAAAGGAATATTATTTGGGGGTCCAGCCATGGAGAAGAGTTTAGACACGAGGAGAAGATAAGGAACACACCCATTATCAAGAAATCACATTAGGATTCTCTTTTTAACCTGTTCCTTAAAACACTAGTGCTTAGGAAATCTATTGGAGGCAGAAGCCGTCAAGGGTAGCTTAGGGTTAGGGTTAGGGTTAGAGTGAGGTTTAGGGTACGGTTTAGGATACGGGTTCCGGGAGGGGTTCGGGTAGGGCGTAGGGAATGGGTTAGGGTTAGGGTTAGGGTTAGTGTTAGGGTTAGGGCTCGGTTTAGGGTACGGGTTCGGATTAGGGTACGCGTTAGGGTTAGGGTAGGGGTTAGGGTTAGTGTACGCGTTAGGGTGAGGGTAGTTATTAAACCTATCCCACTCTCTAGATACCCCTTAGCACGTAAAGGAATATTAATGGGGGTCCAGCCATGGAGAAGAGTTTAGACACTAGGAGAAGATAAGGAACACACCCATTATCACGAAATCACATTAGGATTCTCTTTTTAACCTGTTCCTTAAAACACTAGTGCTTAGGAAATCTATTGGAGGCAGAAGCAGTCAAGGGTAGCTTAGGGTTAGGGTTAGGGTTAGGGTGAGGGTTAGGGTATGGCTTAGGGTACGGGTTCGGGGAGGGGTTCGGGTAGGGCGTAGGGTATGGGTTAGGTATAGGGTTAGGGCTAGTGTTAGGGTTAGGGCTCGGTTTAGGGTATGGGTTCGGATTAGGGTACGCGTTAGGGTTAGGGTAGGGGTTAGGGTTAGGGTACGCATTAGGGTGCGGGTAGTTATTAAACCTATCACACTCTCTAGAAACCCCTTAGCACGTAAAGGAATATTATTTGGGGGTCCAACCATGGAGAAGAGTGTAGACACGAGGAGAAGATAAGGAACACACCCATTATCAAGAAATCACATTAGGATTCTCTTTTTCACCTGTTCCTTAAAACACTAGTGCTTAGGAAATCTATTGGAGGCAGAAGCAGTCAAGGGTAGCTTAGGGTTAGGGTTAGGGTTAGGGTGAGGGTTAGGGTACGGCTTAGGGTACGGGTTCGGGGAGGGGTTCGGGTAGGGCATAGGGTATGGGTTAGGGTTAGGGTTAGGGTTAGTGTTAGGGTTAGGGCTCGCTTTAGGGTACGGGTTAGGATTAGGGTACGCGTTAGTGTTAGGGCAGTGGTTAGGGTTAGGGTACGCTTTAGGGTGAGAGTAGTTATTAAACCTTTCCCACTCTCTAGATACCCCTTAGCACGTAAAGGAATATTATTTGGGGGTCCAGCCATGGAGAAGAGTTTAGACACTAGGAGAAGATAAGGAACACACCCATTATCAAGAAATCACAATATGATTCTCTTTTTAAACTGTTCCTTAAAACACTAGTGCTTAGGAAATCTATTGGAGGCAGAAGCAGTCAAGGGTAGCTTAGGGTTAGGGTTAGGGTTAGGGTGAGGGTTAGGGTACGGCTTATGGTACTGGTTCGGGGAGGGGTTCGGGTAGGGCGTAGGGTATTGGTTAGGGTTTGGGTTAGGGCTAGTGTTAGGGTTAGGGCTCGGTTTAGGGTACGGGTTAGGATTAGGGTACGCGTTAGTGTTAGGGTAGGGGTTAGGGTTAGGGAACGCGTTAGGGTGAGGGTAGTTATTAAACCTATCCCACTCTCTAGATACCCCTTAGCACGTAAAGGAATATTATTTGGGGGTCCAGCCATGGAGAAGAGTTTAGACACGAGGAGAAGATAAGGAACACACCCATTATCAAGAAATCACATTAGGATTCTCTTTTTAACCTGTTCCTTAAAACACTAGTGCTTAGGAAATCTATTGGAGGCAGAAGCCGTCAAGGGTAGCTTAGGGTTAGGGTTAGGGTTAGAGTGAGGGTTAGGGTACGGTTTAGGATACGGGTTCCGGGAGGGGTTCGGGTAGGGCGTAGGGTATGGGTTAGGGTTAGGGTTAGAGTTAGTGTTAGGGTTAGGGCTCGGTTTAGGGTACGGGTTAGGATTAGGGTACGCGCTAGGGTTAGGGTAGGGGTTAGGGTTAGGGTACGCGTTAGGGTGAGGGTAGTTATTAAACCTATCCCACTCTCTAGATACCCCTTAGCACGTAAAGGAATATTATTTGGGGGTCCAGCCATGGAGAAGAGTTTAGACACTAGGAGAAGATAAGGAACACACCCATTATCACGAAATCACATTAGGATTCTCTTTTTAACCTGTTCCTTAAAACACTAGTGCTTAGGAAATCTATTGGAGGCAGAAGCAGTCAAGGGTAGCTTAGGGTTAGGGTTAGGGTTAGGGTGAGGGTTAGGGTATGGCTTAGGGTACGGGTTCGGGGAGGGGTTCGGGTAGGGCGTAGGGTATGGGTTAGGTATAGGGTTAGGGCTAGTGTTAGGGTTAGGGCTCGGTTTAGGGTATGGGTTCGGATTAGGGTACGCGTTAGGGTTAGGGTAGGGGTTAGGGTTAGGGTACGCATTAGGGTGCGGGTAGTTATTAAACCTATCACACTCTCTAGATACCCCTTAGCACGTAAAGGAATATTATTTGGGGGTCCAACCATGGAGAAGAGTGTAGACACGAGGAGAAGATAAGGAACACACCCATTATCAAGAAATCACATTAGGATTCTCTTTTTCACCTGTTCCTTAAAACACTAGTGCTTAGGAAATCTATTGGAGGCAGAAGCAGTCAAGGGTAGCTTAGGGTTAGGGTTAGGGTTAGGGTGAGGGTTAGGGTACGGCTTAGGGTACGGGTTCGGGGAGGGGTTCGGGTAGGGCGTAGGGTATGGGTTAGGGTTAGGGTTAGGGTTAGTGTTAGGGTTAGGGCTCGGTTTAGGGTACGGGTTAGGATTAGGGTACGTGTTAGTGTTAGGGTAGGGGTTAGGGTTAGGGTACGCGATAGGGTGAGGTTAGTTATTAAACCTATCCCACTCTGTAGATACCCCTTAGCACGTAAAGGAATATTATTTGGTGGTCCAGCCATGGAGAAGAGTTTAGACACTAGGAGAAGATAAGGAACACACCCATTATCAAGAAATCACATTAGGATTCTCTTTTTAACCTGTTCCTTAAAACACTAGTGCTTAGGAAATCTATTGGAGGCAGAAGCAGTCAAGGGTAGCTTAGGGTTAGGGTTAGGGTTAGGGTGAGGGTTAGGGTACGGCTTAGGGTACGGGTTCGGGGAGGGGTTCGGGTAGGGCATAGGGTATGGGTTAGGGTTAGGGTTAGGGTTAGTGTTAGGGTTAGGGCTCGCTTTAGTGTACGGGTTAGGATTAGGGTACGCGTTAGTGTTAGGGTAGTGGTTAGGTTTAGGGTACGCTTTAGGGTGAGAGTAGTTATTAAACCTATCCCACTTTCTAGATACCCCTTAGCACGTAAAGGAATATTATTTGGGGGTCCAGCCATGGAGAAGAGTTTAGACACTAGGAGAAGATAAGGAACACACCATTATCAAGAAATCACAATATGATTCTCTTTTTAAACTGTTCCTTAAAACACTAGTGCTTAGGAAATCTATTGGAGGCAGAAGCAGTCAAGGGTAGCTTAGGGTTAGGTTTAGGGTTAGGGTGAGGGTTAGGGTACGGCTTAGGGTACTGGTTCGGGGAGGGGTTCGGGTAGGGCGTAGGGTATTGGTTAGGCTTTGCGTTAGGGCTAGTGTTAGGGTTAGGGCTCGGTTTAGGGTACGGGTTAGGATTAGGGTACGCGTTAGGGTTAGGGTAGGGGTTAGGGTTAGGGAACGCGTTAGGGTGAGGGTAGTTATTAAACCTATCCCACTCTCTAGATATCCCTTAGCACGTAAAGGAATATTATTTGGGGGTCCAGCCATGGAGAAGAGTTTAGACACGAGGAGAAGATAAGGAACACACCCATTATCAAGAAATCACATTAGGATTCTCTTTTTAACCTGTTCCTTAAAACACTAGTGCTTAGGAAATCTATTGGAGGCAGAAGCAGTCAAGGGTAGCTTAGGGTTAGGGTTAGGGTTAGGGTGAGGGTTAGGGTACGGCTTAGGGTACTGGTTCGGGGAGGGGTTCGTGTAGGGCGTAGGGTATTGGTTAGGCTTTGCGTTAGGGCTAGTGTTAGGGTTAGGGCTCGGTTTAGGGTACGGGTTAGGATTAGGGTACGCGTTAGGGTTAGGGTAGGGGTTAGGGTTAGGGAACGCGTTAGGGTGAGGGTAGTTATTAAACCTATCCCACTCTCTAGATACCCCTTAGCACGTAAAGGAATATTATTTGGGGGTCCAGCCATGGAGAAGAGTTTAGACACGAGGAGAAGATAAGGAACACACCCATTATCAAGAAATCACATTAGGATTCTCTTTTTAACCTGTTCCTTAAAACACTAGTGCTTAGGAAATCTATTGGAGGCAGAAGCAGTCAAGGGTAGCTTAGGGTTAGGGTTAGGGTTAGGGTGAGGTTTAGGGTACGGCTTAGGGTACGGGTTCGGGGAGGGGTTCGGGTAGGGCGTAGGGAATGGGTTAGGGTTAGGGTTAGGGTTAGTGTTAGGGTTAGGGCTCGGTTTAGGGTACGGGTTCGGATTAGGGTACGCGTTAGGGTTAGGGTAGGGGTTAGGGTTAGTGTACGCGTTAGGGTGAGGGTAGTTATTAAACCTATCCCACTCTCTAGATACCCCTTAGCACGTAAAGGAATATTAATGGGGGTCCAGCCATGGAGAAGAGTTTAGACACTAGGAGAAGATAAGGAACACACCCATTATCACGAAATCACATTAGGATTCTCTTTTTAACCTGTTCCTTAAAACACTAGTGCTTAGGAAATCTATTGGAGGCAGAAGCAGTCAAGGGTAGCTTAGGGTTAGGGTTAGGGTTAGGGTGAGGGTTAGGGTATGGCTTAGGGTACGGGTTCGGGAGGGGTTCGGGTAGGGCGTAGGGTATGGGTTAGGTATAGGGTTAGGGCTAGTGTTAGGGTTAGGGCTCGGTTTAGGGTATGGGTTCGGATTAGGGTACGCGTTAGGGTTAGGGTAGGGTTAGGGTTAGGGTACGCATTAGGGTGCGGGTAGTTATTAAACCTATCACACTCTCTAGAAACCCCTTAGCACGTAAAGGAATATTATTTGGGGGTCCAACCATGGAGAAGAGTGTAGACACGAGGAGAAGATAAGGAACACACCCATTATCAAGAAATCACATTAGGATTCTCTTTTTCACCTGTTCCTTAAAACACTAGTGCTTAGGAAATCTATTGGAGGCAGAAGCAGTCAAGGGTAGCTTAGGGTTAGGGTTAGGGTTAGGGTGAGGGTTAGGGTAACGGCTTAGGGTACGGGTTCGGGGAGGGGTTCGGGTAGGGCATAGGGTATGGGTTAGGGTTAGGGTTAGGGTTAGTGTTAGGGTTAGGGCTCGCTTTAGGGTACGGGTTAGGATTAGGGTACGCGTTAGTGTTAGGGCAGTGGTTAGGGTTAGGGTACGCTTTAGGGTGAGAGTAGTTATTAAACCTTTCCCACTCTCTAGATACCCCTTAGCACGTAAAGGAATATTATTTGGGGTCCAGCCATGGAGAAGAGTTTAGACACTAGGAGAAGATAAGGAACACACCCATTATCAAGAAATCACAATATGATTCTCTTTTTAAACTGTTCCTTAAAACACTAGTGCTTAGGAAATCTATTGGAGGCAGAAGCAGTCAAGGGTAGCTTAGGGTTAGGGTTAGGGTTAGGGTGAGGGTTAGGGTACGGCTTATGGTACTGGTTCGGGGAGGGGTTCGGGTAGGGCGTAGGGTATTGGTTAGGGTTTGGGTTAGGGCTAGTGTTAGGGTTAGGGCTCGGTTTAGGGTACGGGTTAGGATTAGGGTACGCGTTAGGGGTTAGGGTAGGGGTTAGGGTTAGTGTACGCGTTAGGGTGAGGGTAGTTATTAAACCTATCCCACTCTCTAGATACCCCTTAGCACGTAAAGGAATATTAATGGGGGTCCAGCCATGGAGAAGAGTTTAGACACTAGGAGAAGATAAGGAACACACCCATTATCACGAAATCACATTAGGATTCTCTTTTTAACCTGTTCCTTAAAACACTAGTGCTTAGGAAATCTATTGGAGGCAGAAGCAGTCAAGGGTAGCTTAGGGTTAGGGTTAGGGTTAGGGTGAGGGTTAGGGTATGGCTTAGGGTACGGGTTCGGGGAGGGGTTCGGTAGGGCGTAGGGTATGGGTTAGGTATAGGTTAGGGCTAGTGTTAGGGTTAGGGCTCGGTTTAGGGTATGGGTTCGGATTAGGGTACGCGTTAGGGTTAGGGTAGGGGTTAGGGTTAGGGTACGCATTAGGGTGCGGGTAGTTATTAAACCTATCACACTCTCTAGAAACCCCTTAGCACGTAAAGGAATATTATTTGGGGGTCCAACCATGGAGAAGAGTGTAGACACGAGGAGAAGATAAGGAACACACCCATTATCAAGAAATCACATTAGGATTCTCTTTTTCACCTGTTCCTTAAAACACTAGTGCTTAGGAAATCTATTGGAGGCAGAAGCAGTCAAGGGTAGCTTAGGGTTAGGGTTAGGGTTAGGGTGAGGGTTAGGGTACGGCTTAGGGTACGGGTTCGGGGAGGGGTTCGGGTAGGGCATAGGGTATGGGTTAGGGTTAGGGTTAGGGTTAGTGTTAGGGTTAGGGCTCGCTTTAGGGTACGGGTTAGGATTAGGGTACGCGTTAGTGTTAGGGCAGTGGTTAGGGTTAGGGTACGCTTTAGGGTGAGAGTAGTTATTAAACCTTTCCCACTCTCTAGATACCCCTTAGCACGTAAAGGAATATTATTTGGGGGTCCAGCCATGGAGAAGAGTTTAGACACTAGGAGAAGATAAGGAACACACCCATTATCAAGAAATCACAATATGATTCTCTTTTTAAACTGTTCCTTAAAACACTAGTGCTTAGGAAATCTATTGGAGGCAGAAGCAGTCAAGGGTAGCTTAGGGTTAGGGTTAGGGTTAGGGTGAGGGTTAGGGTACGGCTTATGGTACTGGTTCGGGGAGGGGTTCGGGTAGGGCGTAGGGTATTGGTTAGGGTTTGGGTTAGGGCTAGTGTTAGGGTTAGGGCTCGGTTTAGGGTACGGGTTAGGATTAGGGTACGCGTTAGTGTTAGGGTAGGGGTTAGGGTTAGGGAACGCGTTAGGGTGAGGGTAGTTATTAAACCTATCCCACTCTCTAGATACCCCTTAGCACGTAAAGGAATATTATTTGGGGGTCCAGCCATGGAGAAGAGTTTAGACACGAGGAGAAGATAAGGAACACACCCATTATCAAGAAATCACATTAGGATTCTCTTTTTAACCTGTTCCTTAAAACACTAGTGCTTAGGAAATCTATTGGAGGCAGAAGCCGTCAAGGGTAGCTTAGGGTTAGGGTTAGGGTTAGAGTGAGGGTTAGGGTACGGTTTAGGATACGGGTTCCGGGAGGGGTTCGGGTAGGGCGTAGGGTATGGGTTAGGGTTAGGGTTAGAGTTAGTGTTAGGGTTAGGGCTCGGTTTAGGGTACGGGTTAGGATTAGGGTACGCGCTAGGGTTAGGGTAGGGGTTAGGGTTAGGGTACGCGTTAGGGTGAGGGTAGTTATTAAACCTATCCCACTCTCTAGATACCCCTTAGCACGTAAAGGAATATTATTTGGGGGTCCAGCCATGGAGAAGAGTTTAGACACTAGGAGAAGATAAGGAACACACCCATTATCACGAAATCACATTAGGATTCTCTTTTTAACCTGTTCCTTAAAACACTAGTGCTTAGGAAATCTATTGGAGGCAGAAGCAGTCAAGGGTAGCTTAGGGTTAGGGTTCGGGTTAGGGTGAGGGTTAGGGTATGGCTTAGGGTACGGGTTCGGGGAGGGGTTCGGGTAGGGCGTAGGGTATGGGTTAGGGTTAGGGTTAGGTTTAGTGTTAGGGTTAGGGCTCGGTTTAGGGTACGGGTTAGGATTAGGGTACGTGTTAGTGTTAGGGTAGGGGTTAGGGTTAGGGTACGCGATAGGGTGAGGTTAGTTATTAAACGTATCCCACTCTGTAGATACCCCTTAGCACGTAAAGGAATATTATTTGGTGGTCCAGCCATGGAGAAGAGTTTAGACACTAGGAGAAGATAAGGAACACACCCATTATCACGAAATCACATTAGGATTCTCTTTTTAACCTGTTCCTTAAAACACTAGTGCTTAGGAAATCTATTGAAGGCAGAAGCAGTCAAGGGTAGCTTAGGGTTAGGGTTAGGGTGAGGGTTAGGGTATGGCTTAGGGTACGGGTTCGGGGAGGGGTTCGGGTAGGGCGTAGGGTATGGGTTAGGTTTAGGGTTAGGGCAAGGGTTAGGGTTAGGGCTCGGTTTAGGGTACGGGTTAGGATTAGGGTACGTGTTAGGGTTAGGGTAGGGGTTAGGGTTAGGGTACGCGTTAGGTTGAGGGTAGTTATTAAATCTATCCCACTCTCTAGATACCCCTTAGCACGTAAAGGAATATTATTTGGGGGTCCAGCCATGGAGAAGAGTTTAGACACGAGGAGAAGATAAGGAACACACCCATTATCAAGAAATCACATTAGGATTCTCTTTTTAACCTGTTCCTTAAAACACTAGTGCTTAGGAAATCTATTGGAGGCAGAAGCAGTCAAGGGTAGCTTAGGGTTAGGGTTAGGGTTAGGGTGAGGGTTAGGGTTCGGCTTAGAGTACGGGTTCGGGGAGGGGTTCGGGTAGGGCGTAGGGTATGGGTTAGGGTTAGGGTTAGGGCAAGGGTTAGGGTTAGGGCTCAGTTTAGGGTACGGGGTAGGATTAGGTTACGCGTTAGGGTTAGGGTAGGGGTTAGGGTTAGGGTACGCGTAAGGGTGAGGGTAGTTATTAAATCTATCCCACTCTCTAGATACCCCTTAGCACGTAAAGGAATATTATTTGGGGGTCCAGCCATGGAGAAGAGTTTAGACACGAGGAGAAGATAAGGAACACACCCATTATCAAGAAATCACATTAGGATTCTCTTTGTAACCTGTTCCTTAAAACACTAGTGCTTAGGAAATCTATTGGAGGCAGAAGCAGTCAAGGGTAGCTTAGGGTTAGGGTTAGGGTTAGGGTGAGGGTTAGGATACGGCTTAGGGTACGGGTTCGGGGAGGGGTTCGGGGAGGGCGTAGGGTATTGATTAGGGTTAGGGTTAGGGCTAGTGTTAGGGTTAGGGCTCGGTTTAGGGTACGGGTTAGGATTAGGGTACGCGTTAGGGTTAGGGTAGGGGTTAGGGTTAGGGAACGCGTTAGGGTGAGGGTAGTTATTAAACCTATCCCACTCTCTAGATACCCCTTAGCACGTAAAGGAATATTATTTGGGGGTCCAGCCATGGAGAAGAGTTTAGACACTAGGAGAAGATAAGGAACACACCCATTATCACGAAATCACATTAGGATTCTCTTTTTAACCTGTTCCTTAAAACACTAGTGCTTAGGAAATCTATTGGAGGCAGAAGCAGTCAAGGGTAGCTTAGGGTTAGTGTTAGGGTTAGGGTGAGGGCTAGGGTATGGCTTAGGGTATGGGTTCGGGGAGGGGTTCGGGTAGGGCGTAGGGTATGGATTAGGGTTAGGGTTAGGGCTAGCGTTAGGTTTAGGGTTCGGTTTAGGGTACGGGTTAGGATTAGGGTACGCGTTAGGGTTTGGGTAGGGGTTAGGGTTAGGGTACGCGTTAGGTTGAGGGTAGTTATTAAACCTATCCCACTCTCTAGATACCCCTTAGCACGTAAAGGAATATTATTTGGGGGTCCAGCCATGGAGAAGAGTTTAGACACGAGGAGAAGATAAGGAACACACCCATTATCAAGAAATCACATTAGGATTCTCTTCTTAACCTGTTCCTTAAAACACTAGTGCTTAGGAAATCTATTGGAGGCAGAAGCAGTCAAGGGTAGCTTAGTGTTAGGGTTAGCGTTAGGGTGAGGGTTAGGGTACGGCTTAGGGTACAGGTTCGGAGAGGGGTTCGGGTAGGGCGTAGGGTATGGGTTAGGGTTAGGGTTAGGGTTAGTGTTAGGGTTAGGGCTCGGTTTAGGGTACGGGTTAGGATTAGGGTACGCGTTAGGGTTAGGGTAGGGGTTAGGGTTAGAGTACGCGTTAGGGTGAGGGTAGTTATTAAACCTATCCCACTCTCTAGATACCCCTTAGCACGTAAAGGAATATTAATGGGGGTCCAGCCATGGAGAAGAGTTTAGACACTAGGAGAAGATAAGGAACACACCCATTATCACGAAATCACATTAGGATTCTCTTTTTAACCTGTTCCTTAAAACACTAGTGCTTAGGAAATCTATTGGAGGCAGAAGCAGTCAAGGGTAGCTTAGGGTTAGGGTTAGGGTTACGGTGAGGGTTAGGGTATGGCTTAGGGTACGGGTTCGGGGAGGGGTTCGGGTAGGGCGTAGGGTATGGGTTAGGGTTAGGGTTAGGCCTAGTGTTAGGGTTAGGGCTCGGTTTAGGGTACGGGTTAGGATTAGGGTACGCGTTAGGGTTAGGGTAGGGGTTAGGGTTAGTGTACGCGTTAGGGTGAGGGTAGTTATTAAACCTATCCCACTCTGTAGATACCCCTTAGCACGTAAAGGAATATTATTTGGTGGTCCAGCCATGGAGAAGAGTTTAGACACTAGGAGAAGATAAGGAACACACCCATTATCACGAAATCACATTAGGATTCTCTTTTTAACCTGTTCCTTAAAACACTAGTGCTTAGGAAATCTATTGGAGGCAGAAGCAGTCAAGGGTAGCTTAGGGTTAGGGTTAGGGTTAGGGTGAGGGTTAGGGTACGGCTTAGGGTACGGGTTCGGGGAGGGGTTCGGGTAGGGCGTAGGGTATGGGTTAGGGTTAGGGTTAGGGCAAGGGTTAGGGTTAGGGCTCGGTTTAGGGTACGGGTTAGGATTAGGGTACGCGTTAGGGTTAGGGTAGGGGTTAGGGTTAGGGTACGCGTTAGGGTGAGGGTAGTTATTAAATCTGTCCCACTCTCTAGATACCCCTTAGCACGTAACGGAATATTATTTGGGGGTCCAGCCATGGAGAAGAGTTTAGACACGAGGAGAAGATAAGGAACACACCCATTATCAAGAAATCACAATATGATTCTCTTTTTAAACAGTTCCTTAAAACACTAGTGCTTAGGAAATCTATTGGAGGCAGAAGCAGTCAAGGGTAGCTTAGGGTTAGGGTTAGGGTTAGGGTGAGAGTTAGGGTACGGCTTAGGGTACGGGTTTGGGGAGGGGTTCGGGTAGGGCGTAGGGTATTGGTTAGGGTTAGGGTTAGGCCTAGTGTTAGAGTTAGGGCTCGGTTTATGGTACGGGTTAGGATTAGGGTACGCGTTAGGGTTAGGGTAGGGGTTAGGGTTAGGGAACGCGTTAGGGTGAGGGTAGTTATTAAAGCGATCCCACTCTCTAGATACCCCTTAGCACGTAAAGGAATATTATTAGGGGTCCAGCCATGGAGAAGAGTTTAGACACGAGGAGAAGATAAGGAACACACCCATTATCAAGAAATCACATTAGGATTCTCTTTTTAACCTGTTCCTTAAAACACTAGTGCTTAGGAAATCTATTGGAGGCAGAAGCAGTCAAGGGTAGCTTAGGGTTAGGGTTAGGGTTAGGGTGAGGGTTAGGGTACGGCTTAGGGTACGGGTTCGGGGAGGGGTTCGGGTAGGGCGTAGGGTATGGGTTAGGGTTAGGGTTAGTGTTAGGGTTAGGGCTCGGTTTAGGGTACGGGTTAGGATTAGGGTACGCGTTAGGGTTAGGGTAGGGGTTAGGGTTAGTGTACGCGTTAGGGTGAGGGTAGTTATTAAACCTATCCCACTCTCTAGATACCCCTTAGCACGTAAAGGAATATTAATGGGGGTCCAGCCATGGAGAAGAGTTTAGACACTAGGAGAAGATAAGGAACACACCCATTATCACGAAATCACATTAGGATTCTCTTTTTAACCTGTTCCTTAAAACACTAGTGCTTAGGAAATCTATTGAAGGCAGAAGCAGTCAAGGGTAGCTTAGGGTTAGGGTTAGGGTGAGGGTTAGGGTATGGCTTAGGGTACGGGTTCGGGGAGGGGTTCGGGTAGGGCGTAGGGTATGGGTTAGGTATAGTGTTAGGGATAGTGTTAGGGTTAGGGCTCGGTTTAGGGTATGGGTTCGGATTAGGGTACGCGTTAGGGTTAGGGTAGGGGTTAGGGTTAGGGTACGCATTACGGTGCGGGTAGTTATTAAACCTATCACACTCTCTAGAAACCCCTTAGCACGTAAAGGAATATTATTTGGGGGTCCAACCATGGAGAAGAGTTTAGACACGAGGAGAAGATAAGGAACACACCCATTATCAAGAAATCACATTAGAATTCTCTTTTTCACCTGTTCCTTAAAACACTAGTGCTTAGGAAATCTATTGGAGGCAGAAGCAGTCAAGGGTAGCTTAGGGTTAGGGTTAGGGTTACGGTGAGGGTTAGGGTATGGCTTAGGGTACGGGTTCGGGGAGGTGTTCGGGTAGGGCGTAGGGTATGGGTTAGGGTTAGGGTTAGGTTTAGTGTTAGGGTTAGGGCTCGGTTTAGGGTACGGGTTAGGATTAGGGTACGTGTTAGTGTTAGGGTAGGGGTTAGGGTTAGGGTACGCGATAGGGTGAGGTTTGTTATTAAACCTATCCCACTCTGTATATACCCCTTAGCACGTAAAGGAATATTATTTGGTGGTCCAGACATGGAGAAGAGTTTAGACACTAGGAGAAGATAAGGAACACACCCATTATCAAGAAATCACATTAGGATTCTCTTTTTAACCTGTTCCTTAAAACACTAGTGCTTAGGAAATCTATTGGAGGCAGAAACAGTCAAGGGTAGCTTAGGGTTAGGGTTAGGGTTAGGGTGAGGGTTAGGGTACGGCTTAGGGTACGGGTTCGGGGAGGGGTTCGGGTAGGGCGTAGGGTATGGGTTAGGGTTAGGGTTAGGGCAAGGGTTAGGGTTAGGGCTCAGTTTAGGGTACGGGTTAGGATTAGGGTACGCGTTAGGGTTAGGGTAGTGGTTAGGGTTAGGGAACGCGTTAGGGTGAGGGTAGTTATTAAACCTATCCCACTCTCTAGATACCCCTTAGCACGTAAAGGAATATTATTTGGGGGTCCAGCCATGGAGAAGAGTTTAGACACGAGGAGAAGATAAGGAACACACCCATTATCAAGAAATCACATTAGGATTCTCTTTTTAACCTGTTGCTTAAAACACTAGTGCTTAGGAAATCTATTGGAGGCAGAAGCAGTCAAGGGTAGCTTAGGGTTAGGGTTAGGGTTAGGGTGAGGGTTAGGGTACGGCTTAGGGTACGGGTTCGGGGAGGGGTTCGGGTAGGGAGTAGGGTATGGGTTAGGGTTAGGGTTAGGGTTAGTGTTAGGGTTAGGGCTCGGTTTAGGGTACGGGTTAGGAATAGGGTACGCGTTAGGGTTAGGGTAGGGGTTAGGGTTAGGGTATGCGATAGGGTGAGGTTAGTTATTAAACCTATCCCACTCTGTAGATACCCCTTAGCACGTAAAGGAATATTATTTGGTGGTCCAGCCATGGAGAAGAGTTTAGACACTAGGAGAAGATAAGGAACACACCCATTATCAAGAAATCACATTAGGATTCTCTTTTTAACCTGTTCCTTAAAACACTAGTGCTTAGGAAATCTATTGGAGGCAGAAGCAGTCAAGGGTAGCTTAGGGTTAGGGTTAGGGTTAGGGTGAGGGTTAGGGTACCGCTTAGGGTACGGGTTCGGGGAGGGTTTCGGGTAGGGCGTAAGGTATGGGTTAGGGTTAGGGTTAGGGCAAGGGTTAGGGTTAGGGCTCAGTTTAGGGTACGGGTTAGGATTAGGGTACGCGTTAGGGTTAGGGTAGGGGTTAGGGTTAGGGTACGCGTTAGGGTGAGGGTAGTTATTAAACCTATCCCACTCTCTAGATACCCCTTAGCACGTAAAGGAATATTATTTGGGGGTCCAGCCATGGAGAAGAGTTTAGACACTAGGAGAAGATAAGGAACACACCCATTATCAAGAAATCACAATATGATTCTCTTTTTAAACTGTTCCTTAAAACACTAGTGCTTAGGAAATCTATTGGAGGCAGAAGCAGTCAAGGGTAGCTTAGGGTTAGGGTTAGGGTTAGGGTGAGGGTTAGGGTACGGCTTAGGGTATGGGTTCGGGGAGGGGTTCGGGTAGGGCGTAGGGTATTGGTTAGGGTTAGGGTTAGGCCTAGTGTTAGGGTTAGGGCTCGGTTTAGGGTACGGGTTAGGATTAGGGTACGTGTTAGGGTTAGGGTAGGGGTTAGGGTTAGGGAACGCGTTAGGGTGAGGGTAGTTATTAAACCTATCCCACTCTCTAGATACCCCTTAGCACGTAAAGGAATATTATTTGGGGGTCCAGCCATGGAGAAGAGTTTAGACACGAGGAGAAGATAAGGAACACACCCATTATCAAGAAATCACATTAGGATTCTCTTTTTAACCTGTTCCTTAAAACACTAGTGCTTAGGAAATCTATTGGAGGCAGAAGCAGTCAAGGGTAGCTTAGGGTTAGGGTTAGGGTTAGGGTGAGGGTTAGGGTACGGCTTAGGGTACGGGTTCGGGGAGGGGTTCGGGTAGGGCGTAGGGTATGGGTTAGGGTTAGGGTTAGGGTTAGTGTTAGGGTTAGGGCTCGGTTTAGGGTACGGGTTAGGAATAGGGTACGCGTTAGGGTTAGGGTAGGGGTTAGGGTTAGTGTACGCGTTAGGGTGAGGGTAGTTATTAAACCTATCCCACTCTCTAGATACCCCTTAGCACGTAAAGGAATATTAATGGGGGTCCAGCCATGGAGAAGAGTTTAGACACTAGGAGAAGATAAGGAACACACCCATTATCACGAAATCACATTAGGATTCTCTTTTTAACCTGTTCCTTAAAACACTAGTGCTTAGGAAATCTATTGAAGGCAGAAGCAGTCAAGGGTAGCTTAGGGTTAGGGTTAGGGTGAGGGTTAGGGTATGGCTTAGGGTACGGGTTCGGGGAGGGGTTCGGGTAGGGCATAGGGTATGGGTTAGGTATAGGGTTAGGGCTAGTGTTAGGGTTAGGGCTCGGTTTAGGGTATGGGTTCGGATTAGGGTACGCGTTAGGGTTAGGGTAGGGGTTAGGGTTAGGGTACGCATTAGGGTGCGGGTAGTTATTAAACCTATCACACTCTCTAGAAACCCCTTAGCACGTAAAGGAATATTATTTAGGGTCCAACCATGGAGAAGAGTTTAGACACGAGGAGAAGATAAGGAACACACCCATTATCAAGAAATCACATTAGGATTCTCTTTTTCACCTGTTCCTTAAAACACTAGTGCTTAGGAAATCTATTGGAGGCAGAAGCAGTCAAGGGTAGCTTAGGGTTAGGGTTAGGGTTAGGGTGAGGGTTAGGGTATGGCTTAGGGTACGGGTTCGGGGAGGGGTTCGGGTAGGGCGTAGGGTATGGGTTAGGGTTAGGTTTAGGTTTAGTGTTAGGGTTAGGGCTCGGTTTAGGGTACGGGTTAGGATTAGGGTACGTGTTAGTGTTAGGGTAGGGGTTAGGGTTAGGGTATGCGATAGGGTGAGGTTAGTTATTAAACCTATCCCACTCTGTAGATACCCCTTAGCACGTAAAGGAATATTATTTGCTGGTCCAGCCATGGAGAAGAGTTTAGACACTAGGAGAAGATAAGGAACACACCCATTATCAAGAAATCACATTAGGATTCTCTTTTTAACCTGTTCCTTAAAACACTAGTGCTTAGGAAATCTATTGGAGGCAGAAGCAGTCAAGGGTAGCTTAGGGTTAGGGTTAGGGTTAGGGTGAGGGTTAGGGTACCGCTTAGGGTACGGGTTCGGGGAGGGGTTCGGGTAGGGCGTAGGGTATGGGTTAGGGTTAGGGTTAGGGCAAGGGTTAGGGTTAGGGCTCAGTTTAGGGTACGGGTTAGGATTAGGTTACGCGTTAGGGTTAGGGTAGGGGTTAGGGTTAGGGTACGCGTAAGGGTGAGGGTAGTTATTAAATCTATCCCACTCTCTAGATACCCCTTAGCACGTAAAGGAATATTATTTGGGGGTCCAGCCATGGAGAAGAGTTTAGACACGAGGAGAAGATAAGGAACACACCCATTATCAAGAAATCACATTAGGATTCTCTTTTTAACCTGTTCCTTAAAACACTAGTGCTTAGGAAATCTATTGGAGGCAGAAGCAGTCAAGGGTAGCTTAGGGTTAGGGTTAGGGTTAGGGTGAGGGTTAGGGTACGGCTTAGGGTACGGGTTCGGGGAGGGGTTCGGGTAGGGCGTAGGGTATTGGTTAGGGTTAGGGTTAGGCCTAGTGTTAGGGTTAGGGCTCGGTTTAGGGTACGGGTTAGGATTAGGGTACGCGTTAGGGTTAGGGTAGGGGTTAGGGTTAGGGAACGCGTTAGGGTGAGGGTAGTTATTAAACCTATCCCACTCTCTAGATACCCCTTAGCACGTAAAGGAATATTATTTGGGGGTCCAGCCATGGAGAAGAGTTTAGACACGAGGAGAAGATAAGGAACACACCCATTATCAAGAAATCACATTAGGATTCTCTTTTTAACCTGTTCCTTAAAACACTAGTGCTTAGGAAATCTATTGGAGGCAGAAGCCGTCAAGGGTAGCTTAGGGTTAGGGTTAGGGTTAGGGTGAGGGTTAGGGTACGGCTTAGGGTACGGGTTCGGGGAGGGGTTCGGATAGGGCGTAGGGTATGGGTTAGGGTTAGGGTTAGGGTTAGTGTTAGGGTTAGGGCTCGGTTTAGGGTACGGGTTAGGATTAGGGTACGTGTTAGTGTTAGGGTAGGGGTTAGGGTTAGGGTACGCGATAGGGTGAGGTTAGTTATTAAACCTATCCCACTCTGTAGATACCCCTTAGCACGTAAAGGAATATTATTTGGTGGTCCAGCCATGGAGAAGAGTTTAGACACTAGGAGAAGATAAGGAACACACCCATTATCAAGAAATCACATTAGGATTCTCTTTTTAACCTGTTCCTTAAAACACTAGTGCTTAGGAAATCTATTGGAGGCAGAAGCAGTCAAGGGTAGCTTAGGGTTAGGGTTAGGGTTAGGGTGAGGGTTAGGGTACGGCTTAGTGTACGGGTTCGGGGAGGGGTTCGGGTAGGGCGTAGGGTATGGGTTAGGGTTAGGGTTAGGGCAAGGGTTAGGGTTAGGGCTCGGTTTAGGGTACGGGTTAGGATTAGGGTACGCGTTAGGGTTAGGGTAGGGGTTAGGGTTAGGGTACGCGTTAGGTTGAGGGTAGTTATTAAATCTATCCCACTCTCTAGATACCCCTTAGCACGTAAAGGAATATTATTTGGGGGTCCAGCCATGGAGAAGAGTTTAGACACGAGGAGAAGATAAGGAACACACCCATTATCAAGAAATCACATTAGGATTCTCTTTTTAACCTGTTCCTTAAAACACTAGTGCTTAGGAAATCTATTGGAGGCAGAAGCAGTCAAGGGTAGCTTAGGGTTAGGGTTAGGGTTAGGGTGAGGGTTAGGGTACGGCTTAGGGTACGGGTTCGGGGAGGGGTTCGGGTAGGGCATAGGGTATGGGTTAGGGTTAGGATTAGGTTTAGTGTTAGGGTTAGGGCTCGCTTTAGGGTACGGGTTAGGATTAGGGTACGCGTTAGTGTTAGGGTAGTGGTTAGGGTTAGGGTACGCTTTAGGGTGAGGGTAGTTATTAAACCTATCCCACTCTCTAGATACCCCTTAGCAGGTAAAGGAATATTATTTGGGGGTCCAGCCATGGAGAAGAGTTTAGACACTAGGAGAAGATAAGGAACACACCCATTATCAAGAAATCACAATATGATTCTCTTTTTAAACTGTTCCTTAAAACACTAGTGCTTAGGAAATCTATTGGAGGCAGAAGCAGTCAAGGGTAGCTTAGGGTGAGGGTTAGGGTACGGCTTAGGGTACGGGTTCGGGGAGGGGTTCGGGTAGGGCGTAGGGTATTGGTTAGGGTTTGTGTTAGGGCTAGTGTTAGGGTTAGGGCTCGGTTTAGGTTATGGGTTAGGATTAGGGTACGCGTTAGGGTTAGGGTAGGAGTTAGGGTTACGGAACGCGTTAGGGTGAGGGTAGTTATTAAACCTATCCCACTCTCTAGATACCCCTTAGCACGTAAAGGAATATTATTTGGGGGTCCAGCCATGGAGAAGAGTTTAGACACGAGGAGAAGATAAGGAACACACCCATTATCAAGAAATCACATTAGGATTCTCTTTTTAACCTGTTCCTTAAAACACTAGTGCTTAGGAAATCTATTGGAGGCAGAAGCAGTCAAGGGTAGCTTAGGGTTAGGGTTAGGGTTAGGGTGAGGTTTAGGGTACGGCTTAGGGTACGGGTTCGGGGAGGGGTTCGGGTAGGGCGTAGGGTATGGGTTAGGGTTAGGGTTAGGGTTAGTGTTAGGGTTAGGGCTCGGTTTAGGGTACGGGTTCGGATTAGGGTACGCGTTAGGGTTAGGGTAGGGGTTAGGGTTAGTGTACGTGTTAGGGTGAGGGTAGTTATTAAACCTATCCCACTCTCTAGATACCCCTTAGCACGTAAAGGAATATTAATGGGGGTCCAGCCATGGAGAAGAGTTTAGACACTAGGAGAAGATAAGGAACACACCCATTATCACGAAATCACATTAGGATTCTCTTTTTAACCTGTTCCTTAAAACACTAGTGCGTAGGAAATCTATTGGAGGCAGAAGCAGTCAAGGGTAGCTTAGGGTTAGGGTTAGGGTTAGGGTGAGGTTTAGGGTACGGCTTAGGGTACGGGTTCGGGGAGGGGTTCGGGTAGGGCGTAGGGTATGGGTTAGGGTTAGGGTTAGGGTTAGTGTTAGGGTTAGGGCTCGGTTTAGGGTACCGGTTCGGATTAGGGTACGCGTTAGGGTTAGGGTAGGGGTTAGGGTTAGTGTACGTGTTAGGGTGAGGGTAGTTATTAAACCTATCCCACTCTCTAGATACCCCTTAGCACGTAAAGGAATATTAATGGGGGTCCAGCCTTGGAGAAGAGTTTAGACACTAGGAGAAGATAAGGAACACACCCATTATCACGAAATCACATTAGGATTCTCTTTTTAACCTGTTCCTTAAAACACTAGTGCTTAGGAAATCTATTGGAGGCAGAAGCAGTCAAGGGTAGCTTAGGGTTAGGGTTAGGGTTAGGGTGAGGGTTAGGGTACGGCTTAGGGTACGGGTTCGGGGAGGGGTTCGGGTAGGGCATAGGGTATGGGTTAGGGTTAGGATTAGGGTTAGTGTTAGGGTTAGGGCTCGCTTTAGGGTACGGGTTAGGATTAGGGTACGCGTTAGTGTTAGGGTAGTGGTTAGGGTTAGGGTACGCTTTAGGGTGAGGGTAGTTATTAAACCTATCCCACTCTCTAGATACCCCTTAGCACGTAAAGGAATATTATTTGGGGGTCCAGCCATGGAGAAGAGTTTAGACACTAGGAGAAGATAGGGAACACACCCATTATCAAGAAATCACAATATGATTCTCTTTTTAAACTGTTCCTTAAAACACTAGTGCTTAGGAAATCTATTGGAGGCAGAAGCAGTCAAGGGTAGCTTAGGGTGAGGTTTAGGGTACGGCTTAGGGTACGGGTTCGGGGAGGGGTTCGGGTAGGGCGTAGGGTATTGGTTAGGGTTTGTGTTAGGGCTAGTGTTAGGGTTAGGGCTCGGTTTAGGTTATGGGTTAGGATTAGGGTACGCGTTAGGGTTAGGGTAGGAGTTAGGGTTACGGAACGCGTTAGGGTGAGGGTAGTTATTAAACCTATCCCACTCTCTAGATACCCCTTAGCACGTAAAGGAATATTATTTGGGGGTCCAGCCATGGAGAAGAGTTTAGACACGAGGAGAAGATAAGGAACACACCCATTATCAAGAAATCACATTAGGATTCTCTTTTTAACCTGTTCCTTAAAACACTAGTGCTTAGGAAATCTATTGGAGGCAGAAGCAGTCAAGGGTAGCTTAGGGTTAGGGTTAGGGTTAGGGTGAGGTTTAGGGTACGGCTTAGGGTACGGGTTCGGGGAGGGGTTCGGGTAGGGCGTAGGGTATGGGTTAGGGTTAGGGTTAGGGTTAGTGTTAGGGTTAGGGCTCGGTTTAGGGTACCGGTTCGGATTAGGGTACGCGTTAGGGTTAGGGTAGGGGTTAGGGTTAGTGTACGTGTTAGGGTGAGGGTAGTTATTAAACCTATCCCACTCTCTAGATACCCCTTAGCACGTAAAGGAATATTAATGGGGGTCCAGCCATGGAGAAGAGTTTAGACACTAGGAGAAGATAAGGAACACACCCATTATCACGAAATCACATTAGGATTCTCTTTTTAACCTGTTCCTTAAAACACTAGTGCTTAGGAAATCTATTGGAGGCAGAAGCAGTCAAGGGTAGCTTAGGGTTAGGGTTAGGGTTAGGGTGAGGGTTAGGGTATGGCTTAGGGTACGGGTTCGGGGAGGGGTTCGGGTAGGGCGTAGGGTATGGGTTAGGTATAGGGTTAGGGCTAGTGTTAGGGTTAGGGCTCGGTTTAGGGTATGGGTTCGGATTAGGGTACGCGTTAGGGTTAGGGTAGGGGTTAGGGTTAGGGTACGCATTAGGGTGCGGGTAGTTATTAAACCTATCACACTCTCTAGATACCCCTTAGCACGTAAAGGAATATTATTTGGGGGTCCAACCATGGAGAAGAGTGTAGACACGAGGAGAAGATAAGGAACACACCCATTATCAAGAAATCACATTAGGATTCTCTTTTTCACCTGTTCCTTAAAACACTAGTGCTTAGGAAATCTATTGGAGGCAGAAGCAGTCAAGGGTAGCTTAGGGTTAGGGTTAGGGTTAGGGTGAGGGTTAGGGTATGGCTTAGGGTACGGGTTCGGGGAGGGGTTCGGGTAGGGCGTAGGGTATGGGTTAGGGTTAGGGTTAGGTTTAGTGTTAGGGTTAGGGCTCGGTTTAGGGTACGGGTTAGGATTAGGGTATGTGTTAGTGTTAGGGTAGGGGTTAGGGTTAGGGTACGCGATAGGGTGAGGTTAGTTATTAAACCTATCCCACTCTGTAGATACCCCTTAGCACGTAAAGGAATATTATTTGGTGGTCCAGCCATGGAGAAGAGTTTAGACACTAGGAGAAGATAAGGAACACACCCATTATCAAGAAATCACATTAGGATTCTCTTTTTAACCTGTTCCTTAAAACACTAGTGCTTAGGAAATCTATTGGAGGCAGAAGCAGTCAAGGGTAGCTTAGGGTTAGGGTTAGGGTTAGGGTGAGGGTTAGGGTACGGCTTAGGGTACGGGTTCGGGGAGGGGTTCGGGTAGGGCATAGGGTATGGGTTAGGGTTAGGGTTAGGGTTAGTGTTAGGGTTAGGGCTCGCTTTAGTGTACGGTTTAGGATTAGGGTACGCGTTAGTGTTAGGGTAGTGGTTAGGTTTAGGGTACGCTTTAGGGTGAGAGTAGTTATTAAACCTATCCCACTTTCTAGATACCCCTTAGCACGTAAAGGAATATTATTTGGGGGTCCAGCCATGGAGAAGAGTTTAGACACTAGGAGAAGATAAGGAACACACCCATTATCAAGAAATCACAATATGATTCTCTTTTTAAACTGTTCCTTAAAACACTAGTGCTTAGGAAATCTATTGGAGGCAGAAGCAGTCAAGGGTAGCTTAGGGTTAGGGTTAGGGTTAGGGTGAGGGTTAGGGTACGGCTTAGGGTACTGGTTCGGGGAGGGGTTCGGGTAGGGCGTAGGGTATTGGTTAGGCTTTGCGTTAGGGCTAGTGTTAGGGTTAGGGCTCGGTTTAGGGTACGGGTTAGGATTAGGGTACGCGTTAGGGTTAGGGTAGGGGTTAGGGTTAGGGAACGCTTTAGGGTGAGGGTAGTTATTAAACCTATCCCACTCTCTAGATACCCCTTAGCACGTAAAGGAATATTATTTGGGGGTCCAGCCATGGAGAAGAGTTTAGACACGAGGAGAAGATAAGGAACACACCCATTATCAAGAAATCACATTAGGATTCTCTTTTTAACCTGTTCCTTAAAACACTAGTGCTTAGGAAATCTATTGGAGGCAGAAGCAGTCAAGGGTAGCTTAGGGTTAGGGTTAGGGTTAGGGTGAGGTTTAGGGTACGGCTTAGGGTACGGGTTCGGGGAGGGGTTCGGGTAGGGCGTAGGGAATGGGTTACGGTTAGGGTTAGGGTTAGTGTTAGGGTTAGGGCTCGGTTTAGGGTACGGGTTCGGATTAGGGTACGCGTTAGGGTTAGGGTAGGGGTTAGGGTTAGTGTACGCGTTAGGGTGAGGGTAGTTATTAAACCTATCCCACTCTCTAGATACCCCTTAGCACGTAAAGGAATATTAATGGGGGTCCAGCCATGGAGAAGAGTTTAGACACTAGGAGAAGATAAGGAACACACCCATTATCACGAAATCACATTAGGATTCTCTTTTTAACCTGTTCCTTAAAACACTAGTGCTTAGGAAATCTATTGGAGGCAGAAGCAGTCAAGGGTAGCTTAGGGTTAGGGTTAGGGTTAGGGTGAGGGTTAGGGTATGGCTTAGGGTACGGGTTCGGGGAGGGGTTCGGGTAGGGTGTAGGGTATGGGTTAGGTATAGGGTTAGGGCTAGTGTTAGGGTTAGGGCTCGGTTTAGGGTATGGGTTCGGATTAGGGTACGCGTTAGGGTTAGGGTAGGGGTTAGGGTTAGGGTACGCATTAGGGTGCGGTTAGTTATTAAACCTATCACACTCTCTAGAAACCCCTTAGCACGTAAAGGAATATTATTTGGGGGTCCAACCATGGAGAAGAGTGTAGACACGAGGAGAAGATAAGGAACACACCCATTATCAAGAAATCACATTAGGATTCTCTTTTTCACCTGTTCCTTAAAACACTAGTGCTTAGGAAATCTATTGGAGGCAGAAGCAGTCAAGGGTAGCTTAGGGTTAGGGTTAGGGTTAGGGTGAGGGTTAGGGTACGGCTTAGGGTACGGGTTCGGGGAGGGGTTCGGGTAGGGCATAGGGTATGGGTTAGGGTTAGGGTTAGGGTTAGTGTTAGGGTTAGGGCTCGCTTTAGGGTACGGGTTAGGATTAGGGTACGCGTTAGTGTTAGGGCAGTGGTTAGGGTTAGGGTACGCTTTAGGGTGAGAGTAGTTATTAAACCTTTCCCACTCTCTAGATACCCCTTAGCACGTAAAGGAATATTATTTGGGGGTCCAGCCATGGAGAAGAGTTTAGACACTAGGAGAAGATAAGGAACACACCCATTATCAAGAAATCACAATATGATTCTCTTTTTAAACTGTTCCTTAAAACACTAGTGCTTAGGAAATCTATTGGAGGCAGAAGCAGTCAAGGGTAGCTTAGGGTTAGGGTTAGGGTTAGGGTGAGGGTTAGGGTACGGCTTATGGTACTGGTTCGGGGAGGGGTTCGGGTAGGGCGTAGGGTATTGGTTAGGGTTTGGGTTAGGGCTAGTGTTAGGGTTAGGGCTCGGTTTAGGGTACGGGTTAGGATTAGGGTACGCGTTAGTGTTGGGGTAGGGGTTAGGGTTAGGGAACGCGTTAGGGTGAGGGTAGTTATTAAACCTATCCCACTCTCTAGATACCCCTTAGCACGTAAAGGAATATTATTTGGGGGTCCAGCCATGGAGAAGAGTTTAGACACGAGGAGAAGATAAGGAACACACCCATTATCAAGAAATCACATTAGGATTCTCTTTTTAACCTGTTCCTTAAAACACTAGTGCTTAGGAAATCTATTGGAGGCAGAAGCCGTCAAGGGTAGCTTAGGGTTAGGGTTAGGGTTAGAGTGAGGGTTAGGGTACGGTTTAGGATACGGGTTCCGGGAGGGGTTCGGGTAGGGCGTAGGGTATGGGTTAGGGTTAGGGTTAGAGTTAGTGTTAGGGTTAGGGCTCGGTTTAGGGTACGGGTTAGGATTAGGGTACGCGCTAGGGTTAGGGTAGGGGTTAGGGTTAGGGTACGCGTTAGGGTGAGGGTAGTTATTAAACCTATCCCACTCTCTAGATACCTCTTAGCACGTAAAGGAATATTATTTGGGGGTCCAGCCATGGAGAAGAGTTTAGACACTAGGAGAAGATAAGGAACACACCCATTATCACGAAATCACATTAGGATTCTCTTTTTAACCTGTTCCTTAAAACACTAGTGCTTAGGAAATCTATTGGAGGCAGAAGCAGTCAAGGGTAGCTTAGGGTTAGGGTTAGGGTTAGGGTGAGGGTTAGGGTATGGCTTAGGGTACGGGTTCGGGGAGGGGTTCGGGTAGGGCGTAGGGTATGGGTTAGGTATAGGGTTAGGGCTAGTGTTAGGGTTAGGGCTCGGTTTAGGGTATGGGTTCGGATTAGGGTACGCGTTAGGGTTAGGGTAGGGGTTAGGGTTAGGGTACGCATTAGGGTGCGGGTAGTTATTAAACCTATCACACTCTCTAGATACCCCTTAGCACGTAAAGGAATATTATTTGGGGGTCCAACCATGGAGAAGAGTGTAGACACGAGGAGAAGATAAGGAACACACCCATTATCAAGAAATCACATTAGGATTCTCTTTTTCACCTGTTCCTTAAAACACTAGTGCTTAGGAAATCTATTGGAGGCAGAAGCAGTCAAGGGTAGCTTAGGGTTAGGGTTAGGGTTAGGGTGAGGGTTAGGGTATGGCTTAGGGTACGGGTTCGGGGAGGGGTTCGGGTAGGGCGTAGGGTATGGGTTAGGTATAGGGTTAGGGCTAGTGTTAGGGTTAGGGCTCGGTTTAGGGTATGGGTTCGGATTAGGGTACGCGTTAGGGTTAGGGTAGGGGTTAGGGTTAGGGTACGCATTAGGGTGCGGGTAGTTATTAAACCTATCACACTCTCTAGATACCCCTTAGCACGTAAAGGAATATTATTTGGGGGTCCAACCATGGAGAAGAGTGTAGACACGAGGAGAAGATAAGGAACACACCCATTATCAAGAAATCACATTAGGATTCTCTTTTTCACCTGTTCCTTAAAACACTAGTGCTTAGGAAATCTATTGGAGGCAGAAGCAGTCAAGGGTAGCTTAGGGTTAGGGTTAGGGTTAGGGTGAGGGTTAGGGTATGGCTTAGGGTACGGGTTCGGGGAGGGGTTCGGGTAGGGCGTAGGGTATGGGTTAGGGTTAGGGTTAGGTTTAGTGTTAGGGTTAGGGCTCGGTTTAGGGTACGGGTTAGGATTAGGGTACGTGTTAGTGTTAGGGTAGGGGTTAGGGTTAGGGTACGCGATAGGGTGAGGTTAGTTATTAAACCTATCCCACTCTGTAGATACCCCTTAGCACGTAAAGGAATATTATTTGGTGGTCCAGCCATGGAGAAGAGTTTAGACACTAGGAGAAGATAAGGAACACACCCATTATCAAGAAATCACATTAGGATTCTCTTTTTAACCTGTTCCTTAAAACACTAGTGCTTAGGAAATCTATTGGAGGCAGAAGCAGTCAAGGGTAGCTTAGGGTTAGGGTTAGGGTTAGGGTGACGGTTAGGGTACGGCTTAGGGTACGGGTTCGGGGAGGGGTTCGGGTAGGGCATAGGGTATGGGTTAGGGTTAGGGTTAGGGTTAGTGTTAGGGTTAGGGCTCGCTTTAGTGTACGGGTTAGGATTAGGGTACGCGTTAGTGTTAGGGTAGTGGTTAGGTTTAGGGTACGCTTTAGGGTGAGAGTAGTTATTAAACCTATCCCACTTTCTAGATACCCCTTAGCACGTAAAGGAATATTATTTGGGGGTCCAGCCATGGAGAAGAGTTTAGACACTAGGAGAAGATAAGGAACACACCCATTATCAAGAAATCACAATATGATTCTCTTTTTAAACTGTTCCTTAAAACACTAGTGCTTAGGAAATCTATTGGAGGCAGAAGCAGTCAAGGGTAGCTTAGGGTTAGGTTTAGGGTTAGGGTGAGGGTTAGGGTACGGCTTAGGGTACTGGTTCGGGGAGGGGTTCGGGTAGGGCGTAGGGTATTGGTTAGGCTTTGCGTTAGGGCTAGTGTTAGGGTTAGGGCTCGGTTTAGGGTACGGGTTAGGATTAGGGTACGCGTTAGGGTTAGGGTAGGGGTTAGGGTTAGGGAACGCGTTAGGGTGAGGGTAGTTATTAAACCTATCCCACTCTCTAGATACCCCTTAGCACGTAAAGGAATATTATTTGGGGGTCCAGCCATGGAGAAGAGTTTAGACACGAGGAGAAGATAAGGAACACACCCATTATCAAGAAATCACATTAGGATTCTCTTTTTAACCTGTTCCTTAAAACACTAGTGCTTAGGAAATCTATTGGAGGCAGAAGCAGTCAAGGGTAGCTTAGGGTTAGGGTTAGGGTTAGGGTGAGGGTTAGGGTACGGCTTAGGGTACTGGTTCGGGGAGGGGTTCGGGTAGGGCGTAGGGTATTGGTTAGGCTTTGCGTTAGGGCTAGTGTTAGGGTTAGGGCTCGGTTTAGGGTACGGGTTAGGATTAGGGTACGCGTTAGGGTTAGGGTAGGGGTTAGGGTTAGGGAACGCGTTAGGGTGAGGGTAGTTATTAAACCTATCCCACTCTCTAGATACCCCTTAGCACGTAAAGGAATATTATTTGGGGGTCCAGCCATGGAGAAGAGTTTAGACACGAGGAGAAGATAAGGAACACACCCATTATCAAGAAATCACATTAGGATTCTCTTTTTAACCTGTTCCTTAAAACACTAGTGCTTAGGAAATCTATTGGAGGCAGAAGCAGTCAAGGGTAGCTTAGGGTTAGGGTTAGGGTTAGGGTGAGGTTTAGGGTACGGCTTAGGGTACGGGTTCGGGGAGGGGTTCGGGTAGGGCGTAGGGAATGGGTTAGGGTTAGGGTTAGGGTTAGTGTTAGGGTTAGGGCTCGGTTTAGGGTACCGGTTCGGATTAGGGTACGCGTTAGGGTTAGGGTAGGGGTTAGGGTTAGTGTACGCGTTAGGGTGAGGGTAGTTATTAAACCTATCCCACTCTCTAGATACCCCTTAGCACGTAAAGGAATATTAATGGGGGTCCAGCCATGGAGAAGAGTTTAGACACTAGGAGAAGATAAGGAACACACCCATTATCACGAAATCACATTAGGATTCTCTTTTTAACCTGTTCCTTAAAACACTAGTGCTTAGGAAATCTATTGGAGGCAGAAGCAGTCAAGGGTAGCTTAGGGTTAGGGTTAGGGTTAGGGTGAGGGTTAGGGTATGGCTTAGGGTACGGGTTCGGGGAGGGGTTCGGGTAGGGCGTAGGGTATGGGTTAGGTATAGGGTTAGGGCTAGTGTTAGGGTTAGGGCTCGGTTTAGGGTATGGGTTCGGATTAGGGTACGCGTTAGGGTTAGGGTAGGGGTTAGGGTTAGGGTACGCATTAGGGTGCGGGTAGTTATTAAACCTATCACACTCTCTAGAAACCCCTTAGCACGTAAAGGAATATTATTTGGGGGTCCAACCATGGAGAAGAGTGTAGACACGAGGAGAAGATAAGGAACACACCCATTATCAAGAAATCACATTAGGATTCTCTTTTTCACCTGTTCCTTAAAACACTAGTGCTTAGGAAATCTATTGGAGGCAGAAGCAGTCAAGGGTAGCTTAGGGTTAGGGTTAGGGTTAGGGTGAGGGTTAGGGTACGGCTTAGGGTACGGGTTCGGGGAGGGGTTCGGGTAGGGCATAGGGTATGGGTTAGGGTTAGGGTTAGGGTTAGTGTTAGGGTTAGGGCTCGCTTTAGGGTACGGGTTAGGATTAGGGTACGCGTTAGTGTTAGGGCAGTGGTTAGGGTTAGGGTACGCTTTAGGGTGAGAGTAGTTATTAAACCTTTCCCACTCTCTAGATACCCCTTAGCACGTAAAGGAATATTATTTGGGGGTCCAGCCATGGAGAAGAGTTTAGACACTAGGAGAAGATAAGGAACACACCCATTATCAAGAAATCACAATATGATTCTCTTTTTAAACTGTTCCTTAAAACACTAGTGCTTAGGAAATCTATTGGAGGCAGAAGCAGTCAAGGGTAGCTTAGGGTTAGCGTTAGGGTTAGGGTGAGGGTTAGGGTACGGCTTACGATACGGGTTCGGGGAGGGGTTCGGGTAGGGCGTAGGGTATTGGTTAGGGTTTGGGTTAGGGCTAGTGTTAGGGTTAGGGCTCGGTTTAGGGTACGGGTTAGGATTAGGGTACGCGCTAGGGTTAGGGTAGGGGTTAGGGTTAGGGTACGCGTTAGGGTGAGGGTAGTTATTAAACCTATCCCACTCTCTAGATACCCCTTAGCACGTAAAGGAATATTATTTGGGGGTCCAGCCATGGAGAAGAGTTTAGACACTAGGAGAAGATAAGGAACACACCCATTATCACGAAATCACATTAGGATTCTCTTTTTAACCTGTTCCTTAAAACACTAGTGCTTAGGAAATCTATTGGAGGCAGAAGCAGTCAAGGGTAGCTTAGGGTTAGGGTTCGGGTTAGGGTGAGGGTTAGGGTATGGCTTAGGGTACGGGTTCGGGGAGGGGTTCGGGTAGGGCGTAGGGTATGGGTTAGGGTTAGGGTTAGGTTTAGTGTTAGGGTTAGGGCTCGGTTTAGGGTACGGGTTAGGATTAGGGTACGTGTTAGTGTTAGGGTAGGGGTTAGGGTTAGGGTACGCGATAGGGTGAGGTTAGTTATTAAACGTATCCCACTCTGTAGATACCCCTTAGCACGTAAAGGAATATTATTTGGTGGTCCAGCCATGGAGAAGAGTTTAGACACTAGGAGAAGATAAGGAACACACCCATTATCACGAAATCACATTAGGATTCTCTTTTTAACCTGTTCCTTAAAACACTATTGCTTAGGAAATCTATTGAAGGCAGAAGCAGTCAAGGGTAGCTTAGGGTTAGGGTTAGGGTGAGGGTTAGGGTATGGCTTAGGGTACGGGTTCGGGGAGGGGTTCGGGTAGGGCGTAGGGTATGGGTTAGGTTTAGGGTTAGGGCAAGGGTTAGGGTTAGGGCTCGGTTTAGGGTACGGGTTAGGATTAGGGTACGCGTTAGGGTTAAGGTAGGGGTTAGGGTTAGGGTACGCGTTAGGTTGAGGGTAGTTATTAAATCTATCCCACTCTCTAGATACCCCTTAGCACGTAAAGGAATATTATTTGGGGGTCCAGCCATGGAGAAGAGTTTAGACACGAGGAGAAGATAAGGAACACACCCATTATCAAGAAATCACATTAGGATTCTCTTTTTAACCTGTTCCTTAAAACACTAGTGCTTAGGAAATCTATTGGAGGCAGAAGCAGTCAAGGGTAGCTTAGGGTTAGGGTTAGGGTTAGGGTGAGGGTTAGGGTTCGGCTTAGAGTACGGGTTCGGGGAGGGGTTCGGGTAGGGCGTAGGGTATGGGTTAGGGTTAGGGTTAGGGCAAGGGTTAGGGTTAGGGCTCAGTTTAGGGTACGGGGTAGGATTAGGGTACGCGTTAGGGTTAGGGTAGGGGTTAGGGTTAGGGAACGCGTTAGGGTGAGGGTAGTTATTAAACCTATCCCACTCTCTAGATACCCCTTAGCACGTAAAGGAATATTATTTGGGGGTCCAGCCATGGAGAAGAGTTTAGACACTAGGAGAAGATAAGGAACACACCCATTATCACGAAATCACATTAGGATTCTCTTTTTAACCTGTTCCTTAAAACACTAGTGCTTAGGAAATCTATTGGAGGCAGAAGCAGTCAAGGGTAGCTTAGGGTTAGTGTTAGGGTTAGGGTGAGGGCTAGGGTATGGCTTAGGGTATGGGTTCGGGGAGGGGTTCGGGTAGGGCGTAGGGTATGGATTAGGGTTAGGGTTAGGGCTAGCGTTAGGTTTAGGGTTCGGTTTAGGGTACGGGTTAGGATTAGGGTACGCGTTAGGGTTTGGGTAGGGGTTAGGGTTAGGGTACGCGTTAGGTTGAGGGTAGTTATTAAACCTATCCCACTCTCTAGATACCCCTTAGCACGTAAAGGAATATTATTTGGGGGTCCAGCCATGGAGAAGAGTTTAGACACGAGGAGAAGATAAGGAACACACCCATTATCAAGAAATCACATTAGGATTCTCTTCTTAACCTGTTCCTTAAAACACTAGTGCTTAGGAAATCTATTGGAGGCAGAAGCAGTCAAGGGTAGCTTAGTGTTAGGGTTAGCGTTAGGGTGAGGGTTAGGGTACGGCTTAGGGTACAGGTTCGGAGAGGGGTTCGGGTAGGGCGTAGGGTATGGGTTAGGGTTAGGGTTAGGGTTAGTGTTAGGGTTAGGGCTCGGTTTAGGGTACGGGTTAGGATTAGGGTACGCGTTAGGGTTAGGGTAGGGGTTAGGGTTAGAGTACGCGTTAGGGTGAGGGTAGTTATTAAACCTATCCCACTCTCTAGATACCCCTTAGCACGTAAAGGAATATTAATGGGGGTCCAGCCATGGAGAAGAGTTTAGACACTAGGAGAAGATAAGGAACACACCCATTATCACGAAATCACATTAGGATTCTCTTTTTAACCTGTTCCTTAAAACACTAGTGCTTAGGAAATCTATTGGAGGCAGAAGCAGTCAAGGGTAGCTTAGGGTTAGGGTTAGGGTTACGGTGAGGGTTAGGGTATGGCTTAGGGTACGGGTTCGGGGAGGGGTTCGGGTAGGGCGTAGGGTATGGGTTAGGGTTAGGGTTAGGCCTAGTGTTAGGGTTAGGGCTCGGTTTAGGGTACGGGTTAGGATTAGGGTACGCGTTAGGGTTAGGGTAGGGGTTAGGGTTAGTGTACGCGTTAGGGTGAGGGTAGTTATTAAACCTATCCCACTCTGTAGATACCCCTTAGCACGTAAAGGAATATTATTTGGTGGTCCAGCCATGGAGAAGAGTTTAGACACTAGGAGAAGATAAGGAACACACCCATTATCACGAAATCACATTAGGATTCTCTTTTTAACCTGTTCCTTAAAACACTAGTGCTTAGGAAATCTATTGGAGGCAGAAGCAGTCAAGGGTAGCTTAGGGTTAGGGTTAGGGTTAGGGTGAGGGTTAGGGTACGGCTTAGGGTACGGGTTCGGGGAGGGGTTCGGGTAGGGCGTAGGGTATGGGTTAGGGTTAGGGTTAGGGCAAGGGTTAGGGTTAGGGCTCGGTTTAGGGTACGGGTTAGGATTAGGGTACGCGTTAGGGTTAGGGTAGGGGTTAGGGTTAGGGTACGCGTTAGGGTGAGGGTAGTTATTAAATCTATCCCACTCTCTAGATACCCCTTAGCACGTAACGGAATATTATTTGGGGGTCCAGCCATGGAGAAGAGTTTAGACACGAGGAGAAGATAAGGAACACACCCATTATCAAGAAATCACAATATGATTCTCTTTTTAAACAGTTCCTTAAAACACTAGTGCTTAGGAAATCTATTGGAGGCAGAAGCAGTCAAGGGTAGCTTAGGGTTAGGGTTAGGGTTAGGGTGAGAGTTAGGGTACGGCTTAGGGTACGGGTTCGGGGAGGGGTTCGGGTAGGGCGTAGGGTATTGGTTAGGGTTAGGGTTAGGCCTAGTGTTAGAGTTAGGGCTCGGTTTATGGTACGGGTTAGGATTAGGGTACGCGTTAGGGTTAGGGTAGGGGTTAGGGTTAGTGTACGCGTTAGGGTGAGGGTAGTTATTAAACCTATCCCACTCTCTAGATACCCCTTAGCACGTAAAGGAATATTAATGGGGGTCCAGCCATGGAGAAGAGTTTAGACACTAGGAGAAGATAAGGAACTCACCCATTATCACGAAATCACATTAGGATTCTCTTTTTAACCTGTTCCTTAAAACACTAGTGCTTAGGAAATCTATTGAAGGCAGAAGCAGTCAAGGGTAGCTTAGGGTTAGGGTTAGGGTGAGGGTTAGGGTATGGCTTAGGGTACGGGTTCGGGGAGGGGTTCGGGTAGGGCGTAGGGTATGGGTTAGGTATAGTGTTAGGGATAGTGTTAGGGTTAGGGCTCGGTTTAGGGTATGGGTTCGGATTAGGGTACGCGTTAGGGTTAGGGTAGGGGTTAGGGTTAGGGTACGCATTACGGTGCGGGTAGTTATTAAACCTATCACACTCTCTAGAAACCCCTTAGCACGTAAAGGAATATTATTTGGGGGTCCAACCATGGAGAAGAGTTTAGACACGAGGAGAAGATAAGGAACACACCCATTATCAAGAAATCACATTAGAATTCTCTTTTTCACCTGTTCCTTAAAACACTAGTGCTTAGGAAATCTATTGGAGGCAGAAGCAGTCAAGGGTAGCTTAGGGTTAGGGTTAGGGTTACGGTGAGGGTTAGGGTATGGCTTAGGGTACGGGTTCGGGGAGGTGTTCGGGTAGGGCGTAGGGTATGGGTTAGGGTTAGGGTTAGGTTTAGTGTTAGGGTTAGGGCTCGGTTTAGGGTACGGGTTAGGATTAGGGTACGTGTTAGTGTTAGGGTAGGGTTTAGGGTTAGGGTACGCGATAGGGTGAGGTTAGTTATTAAACCTATCCCACTCTGTATATACCCCTTAGCACGTAAAGGAATATTATTTGGTGGTCCAGACATGGAGAAGAGTTTAGACACTAGGAGAAGATAAGGAACACACCCATTATCAAGAAATCACATTAGGATTCTCTTTTTAACCTGTTCCTTAAAACACTAGTGCTTAGGAAATCTATTGGAGGCAGAAGCAGTCAAGGGTAGCTTAGGGTTAGGGTTAGGGTTAGGGTGAGGGTTAGGGTACGGCTTAGGGTACGGGTTCGGGGAGGGGTTCGGGTAGGGCGTAGGGTATGGGTTAGGGTTAGGGTTAGGGCAAGGGTTAGGGTTAGGGCTCAGTTTAGGGTACGGGTTAGGATTAGGGTACGCGTTAGGGTTAGGGTAGGGGTTAGGGTTAGGGAACGCGTTAGGGTGAGGGTAGTTATTAAACCTATCCCACTCTCTAGATACCCCTTAGCACGTAAAGGAATATTATTTGGGGGTCCAGCCATGGAGAAGAGTTTAGACACGAGGAGAAGATAAGGAACACACCCATTATCAAGAAATCACATTAGGATTCTCTTTTTAACCTGTTCCTTAAAACACTAGTGCTTAGGAAATCTATTGGAGGCAGAAGCAGTCAAGGGTAGCTTAGGGTTAGGGTTAGGGTTAGGGTGAGGGTTAGGGTACGGCTTAGGGTACGGGTTCGGGGAGGGGTTCGGGTAGGGAGTAGGGTATGGGTTAGGGTTAGGGTTAGGGTTAGTGTTAGGGTTAGGGCTCGGTTTAGGGTACGGGTTAGGAATAGGGTACGCGTTAGGGTTAGGGTAGGGGTTAGGGTTAGGGTATGCGATAGGGTGAGGTTAGTTATTAAACCTATCCCACTCTGTAGATACCCCTTAGCACGTAAAGGAATATTATTTGGTGGTCCAGCCATGGAGAAGAGTTTAGACACTAGGAGAAGATAAGGAACACACCCATTATCAAGAAATCACATTAGGATTCTCTTTTTAACCTGTTCCTTAAAACACTAGTGCTTAGGAAATCTATTGGAGGCAGAAGCAGTCAAGGGTAGCTTAGGGTTAGGGTTAGGGTTAGGGTGAGGGTTAGGGTACCGCTTAGGGTACGGGTTCGGGGAGGGGTTCGGGTAGGGTGTAAGGTATGGGTTAGGGTTAGGGTTAGGGCAAGGGTTAGGGTTAGGGCTCAGTTTAGGGTACGGGTTAGGATTAGGGTACGCGTTAGGGCTAGGGTAGGGGTTAGGGTTAGGGTACGCGTTAGGGTGAGGGTAGTTATTAAACCTATCCCACTCTCTAGATACCCCTTAGCACGTAAAGGAATATTATTTGGGGGTCCAGCCATGGAGAAGAGTTTAGACACTAGGAGAAGATAAGGAACACACCCATTATCAAGAAATCACAATATGATTCTCTTTTTAAACTGTTCCTTAAAACACTAGTGCTTAGGAAATCTATTGGAGGCAGAAGCAGTCAAGGGTAGCTTAGGGTTAGGGTTAGGGTTAGGGTGAGGGTTAGGGTACGGCTTAGGGTATGGGTTCGGTGAGGGGTTCGGGTAGGGCGTAGGGTATTGGTTAGGGTTAGGGTTAGGCCTAGTGTTAGGGTTAGGGCTCGGTTTAGGGTACGGGTTAGGATTAGGGTACGTGTTAGGGTTAGGGTAGGGGTTAGGGTTAGGGAACGCGTTAGGGTGAGGGTAGTTATTAAACCTATCCCACTCTCTAGATACCCCTTAGCACGTAAAGGAATATTATTTGGGGGTCCAGCCATGGAGAAGAGTTTAGACACGAGGAGAAGATAAGGAACACACCCATTATCAAGAAATCACATTAGGATTCTCTTTTTAACCTGTTCCTTAAAACACTAGTGCTTAGGAAATCTATTGGAGGCAGAAGCAGTCAAGGGTAGCTTAGGGTTAGGGTTAGGGTTAGGGTGAGGGTTAGGGTACGGCTTAGGGTACGGGTTCGGGGAGGGGTTCGGGTAGGGCGTAGGGTATGGGTTAGGGTTAGGGTTAGGGTTAGTGTTAGGGTTAGGGCTCGGTTTAGGGTACGGGTTAGGAATAGGGTACGCGTTAGGGTTAGGGTAGGGGTTAGGGTTAGTGTACGCGTTAGGGTGAGGGTAGTTATTAAACCTATCCCACTCTCTAGATACCCCTTAGCACGTAAAGGAATATTAATGGGGATCCAGCCATGGAGAAGAGTTTAGACACTAGGAGAAGATAAGGAACACACCCATTATCACGAAATCACATTAGGATTCTCTTTTTCACCTGTTCCTTAAAACACTAGTGCTTAGGAAATCTATTGAAGGCAGAAGCAGTCAAGGGTAGCTTAGGGTTAGGGTTAGGGTGAGGGTTAGGGTATGGCTTAGGGTACGGGTTCGGGGAGGGGTTCGGGTAGGGCATAGGGTATGGGTTAGGTATAGGGTTAGGGCTAGTGTTAGGGTTAGGGCTCGGTTTAGGGTATGGGTTCGGATTAGGGTACGCGTTAGGGTTAGGGTAGGGGTTAGGGTTAGGGTACGCATTAGGGTGCGGGTAGTTATTAAACCTATCACACTCTCTAGAAACCCCTTAGCACGTAAAGGAATATTATTTGGGGGTCCAACCATGGAGAAGAGTTTAGACACGAGGAGAAGATAAGGAACACACCCATTATCAAGAAATCACATTAGGATTCTCTTTTTCACCTGTTCCTTAAAACACTAGTGCTTAGGAAATCTATTGGAGGCAGAAGCAGTCAAGGGTAGCTTAGGGTTAGGGTTAGGGTTAGGGTGAGGGTTAGGGTATGGCTTAGGGTACGGGTTCGGGGAGGGGTTCGGGTAGGGCGTAGGGTATGGGTTAGGGTTAGGTTTAGGTTTAGTGTTAGGGTTAGGGCTCGGTTTAGGGTACGGGTTAGGATTAGGGTACGTGTTAGTGTTAGGGTAGGGGTTAGGGTTAGGGTATGCGATAGGGTGAGGTTAGTTATTAAACCTATCCCACTCTGTAGATACCCCTTAGCACGTAAAGGAATATTATTTGGTGGTCCAGCCATGGAGAAGAGTTTAGACACTAGGAGAAGATAAGGAACACACCCATTATCAAGAAATCACATTAGGATTCTCTTTTTAACCTATTCCTTAAAACACTAGTGCTTAGGAAATCTATTGGAGGCAGAAGCAGTCAAGGGTAGCTTAGGGTTAGGGTTAGGGTTAGGGTGAGGGTTAGGGTACCGCTTAGGGTACGGGTTCGGGGAGGGGTTCGGGTAGGGCGTAGGGTATGGGTTAGGGTTAGGGTTAGGGCAAGGGTTAGGGTTAGGGCTCAGTTTAGGGTACGGGTTAGGATTAGGTTACGCGTTAGGGTTAGGGTAGGGGTTAGGGTTAGGGTACGCGTAAGGGTGAGGGTAGTTATTAAATCTATCCCACTCTCTAGATACCCCTTAGCACGTAAAGGAATATTATTTGGGGGTCCAGCCATGGAAAAGAGTTTAGACACGAGGAGAAGATAAGGAACACACCCATTATCAAGAAATCACATTAGGATTCTCTTTTTAACCTGTTCCTTAAAACACTAGTGCTTAGGAAATCTATTGGAGGCAGAAGCAGTCAAGGGTAGCTTAGGGTTAGGGTTAGGGTTAGGGTGAGGGTTAGGGTATGGCTTAGGGTACGGGTTCGGGGAGGGGTTCGGGTAGGGCATAGGGTATGGGTTAGGGTTAGGGTTAGGGTTAGTGTTAGGGTTAGGGCTCGGTTTAGGGTACGGGTTAGGATTAGGGTACGCGTTAGTGTTAGGGTAGGGGTTAGGGTTAGGTTACGCTTTAGGGTGAGGGTAGTTATTAAACCTATCCCACTCTCTAGATACCCCTTAGCACGTAAAGGAATATTATTTGGGGGTCCAGCCATGGAGAAGAGTTTAGGCACTAGGAGAAGATAAGGAACACACCCATTATCAAGAAATCACAATATGATTCTCTTTTTAAACTGTTCCTTAAAACACTAGTGCTTAGGAAATCTATTGGAGGCAGAAGCAGTCAAGGGTAGCTTAGGGTTAGGGTTAGGGTTAGGGTGAGGGTTAGGGTACGGCTTAGGGTACGGGTTCGGGGAGGGGTTCGGGTAGGGCGTAGGGTATTGGTTAGGGTTAGGGTTAGGCCTAGTGTTAGGGTTAGGGCTCGGTTTAGGGTACGGGTTAGGATTAGGGTACGCGTTAGGGTTAGGGTAGGGGTTAGGGTTAGGGAACGCGTTAGGGTGAGGGTAGTTATTAAACCTATCCCACTCTCTAGATACCCCTTAGCACGTAAAGGAATATTATTTGGGGGTCCAGCCATGGAGAAGAGTTTAGACACGAGGAGAAGATAAGGAACACACCCATTATCAAGAAATCACATTAGGATTCTCTTTTTAACCTGTTCCTTAAAACACTAGTGCTTAGGAAATCTATTGGAGGCAGAAGCCGTCAAGGGTAGCTTAGGGTTAGGGTTAGGGTTAGGGTGAGGGTTAGGGTACGGCTTAGGGTACGGGTTCGGGGAGGGGTTCGGGTAGGGCGTAGGGTATGGGTTAGGGTTAGGGTTAGGGTTAGTGTTAGGGTTAGGGCTCGGTTTAGGGTACGGGTTAGGATTAGGGTACGTGTTAGTGTTAGGGTAGGGGTTAGGGTTAGGGTACGCGATAGGGTGAGGTTAGTTATTAAACCTATCCCACTCTGTAGATACCCCTTAGCACGTAAAGGAATATTATTTGGTGGTCCAGCCATGGAGAAGAGTTTAGACACTAGGAGAAGATAAGGAACACACCCATTATCAAGAAATCACATTAGGATTCTCTTTTTAACCTGTTCCTTAAAACACTAGTGCTTAGGAAATCTATTGGAGGCAGAAGCAGTCAAGGGTAGCTTAGGGTTAGGGTTAGGGTTAGGGTGAGGGTTAGGGTACGGCTTAGGGTACGGGTTCGGGGAGGGGTTCGGGTAGGGCGTAGGGTATGGGTTAGGGTTAGGGTTAGGGCAAGGGTTAGGGTTAGGGCTCGGTTTAGGGTACGGGTTAGGATTAGGGTACGCGTTAGGGTTAGGGTAGGGGTTAGGGTTAGGGTACGCGTTAGGTTGAGGGTAGTTATTAAATCTATCCCACTCTCTAGATACCCCTTAGCACGTAAAGGAATATTATTTGGGGGTCCAGCCATGGAGAAGAGTTTAGACACGAGGAGAAGATAAGGAACACACCCATTATCAAGAAATCACATTAGGATTCTCTTTTTAACCTGTTCCTTAAAACACTAGTGCTTAGGAAATCTATTGGAGGCAGAAGCAGTCAAGGGTAGCTTAGGGTTAGGGTTAGGGTTAGGGTGAGGGTTAGGGTACGGCTTAGGGTACGGGTTCGGGGAGGGGTTCGGGTAGGGCATAGGGTATGGGTTAGGGTTAGGATTAGGGTTAGTGTTAGGGTTAGGGCTCGCTTTAGGGTACGGGTTAGGATTAGGGTACGCGTTAGTGTTAGGGTAGTGGTTAGGGTTAGGGTACGCTTTAGGGTGAGGGTAGTTATTAAACCTATCCCACTCTCTAGATACCCCTTAGCACGTAAAGGAATATTATTTGGGGGTCCAGCCATGGAGAAGAGTTTAGACACTAGGAGAAGATAAGGAACACACCCATTATCAAGAAATCACAATATGATTCTCTTTTTAAACTGTTCCTTAAAACACTAGTGCTTAGGAAATCTATTGGAGGCAGAAGCAGTCAAGGGTAGCTTAGGGTGAGGGTTAGGGTACGGCTTAGGGTACGGGTTCGGGGAGGGGTTCGGGTAGGGCGTAGGGTATTGGTTAGGGTTTGTGTTAGGGCTAGTGTTAGGGTTAGGGCTCGGTTTAGGTTATGGGTTAGGATTAGGGTACGCGTTAGGGTTAGGGTAGGAGTTAGGGTTACGGAACGCGTTAGGGTGAGGGTAGTTATTAAACCTATCCCACTCTCTAGATACCCCTTAGCACGTAAAGGAATATTATTTGGGGGTCCAGCCATGGAGAAGAGTTTAGACACGAGGAGAAGATAAGGAACACACCCATTATCAAGAAATCACATTAGGATTCTCTTTTTAACCTGTTCCTTAAAACACTAGTGCTTAGGAAATCTATTGGAGGCAGAAGCAGTCAAGGGTAGCTTAGGGTTAGGGTTAGGGTTAGGGTGAGGTTTAGGGTACGGCTTAGGGTACGGGTTCGGGGAGGGGTTCGGGTAGGGCGTAGGGTATGGGTTAGGGTTAGGGTTAGGGTTAGTGTTAGGGTTAGGGCTCGGTTTAGGGTACCGGTTCGGATTAGGGTACGCGTTAGGGTTAGGGTAGGGGTTAGGGTTAGTGTACGTGTTAGGGTGAGGGTAGTTATTAAACCTATCCCACTCTCTAGATACCCCTTAGCACGTAAAGGAATATTAATGGGGGTCCAGCCATGGAGAAGAGTTTAGACACTAGGAGAAGATAAGGAACACACCCATTATCACGAAATCACATTAGGATTCTCTTTTTAACCTGTTCCTTAAAACACTAGTGCTTAGGAAATCTATTGGAGGCAGAAGCAGTCAAGGGTAGCTTAGGGTTAGGGTTAGGGTTAGGGTGAGGTTTAGGGTACGGCTTAGGGTACGGGTTCGGGGAGGGGTTCGGGTAGGGCGTAGGGTATGGGTTAGGGTTAGGGTTAGGGTTAGTGTTAGGGTTAGGGCTCGGTTTAGGGTACCGGTTCGGATTAGGGTACGCGTTAGGGTTAGGGTAGGGGTTAGGGTTAGTGTACGTGTTAGGGTGAGGGTAGTTATTAAACCTATCCCACTCTCTAGATACCCCTTAGCACGTAAAGGAATATTAATGGGGGTCCAGCCTTGGAGAAGAGTTTAGACACTAGGAGAAGATAAGGAACACACCCATTATCACGAAATCACATTAGGATTCTCTTTTTAACCTGTTCCTTAAAACACTAGTGCTTAGGAAATCTATTGGAGGCAGAAGCAGTCAAGGGTAGCTTAGGGTTAGGGTTAGGGTTAGGGTGAGGGTTAGGGTACGGCTTAGGGTACGGGTTCGGGGAGGGGTTCGGGTAGGGCATAGGGTATGGGTTAGGGTTAGGATTAGGGTTAGTGTTAGGGTTAGGGCTCGCTTTAGGGTACGGGTTAGGATTAGGGTACGCGTTAGTGTTAGGGTAGTCGTTAGGGTTAGGGTACGCTTTAGGGTGAGGGTAGTTATTAAACCTATCCCACTCTCTAGATACCCCTTAGCACGTAAAGGAATATTATTTGGGGGTCCAGCCATGGAGAAGAGTTTAGACACTAGGAGAAGATAGGGAACACACCCATTATCAAGAAATCACAATATGATTCTCTTTTTAAACTGTTCCTTAAAACACTAGTGCTTAGGAAATCTATTGGAGGCAGAAGCAGTCAAGGGTAGCTTAGGGTGAGGTTTAGGGTACGGCTTAGGGTACGGGTTCGGGGAGGGGTTCGGGTAGGGCGTAGGGTATTGGTTAGGGTTTGTGTTAGGGCTAGTGTTAGGGTTAGGGCTCGGTTTAGGTTATGGGTTAGGATTAGGGTACGCGTTAGGGTTAGGGTAGGAGTTAGGGTTACGGAACGCGTTAGGGTGAGGGTAGTTATTAAACCTATCCCACTCTCTAGATACCCCTTAGCACGTAAAGGAATATTATTTGGGGGTCCAGCCATGGAGAAGAGTTTAGACACGAGGAGAAGATAAGGAACACACCCATTATCAAGAAATCACATTAGGATTCTCTTTTTAACTGTTCCTTAAAACACTAGTGCTTAGGAAATCTATTGGAGGCAGAAGCAGTCAAGGGTAGCTTAGGGTTAGGGTTAGGGTTAGGGTGAGGTTTAGGGTACGGCTTAGGGTACGGGTTCGGGGAGGGGTTCGGGTAGGGCGTAGGGTATGGGTTAGGGTTAGGGTTAGGGTTAGTGTTAGGGTTAGGGCTCGGTTTAGGGTACCGGTTCGGATTAGGGTACGCGTTAGGGTTAGGGTAGGGGTTAGGGTTAGTGTACGTGTTAGGGTGAGGGTAGTTATTAAACCTATCCCACTCTCTAGATACCCCTTAGCACGTAAAGGAATATTATTTGGGGGTCCAGCCATGGAGAAGAGTTTAGACACGAGGAGAAGATAAGGAACACACCCATTATCAAGAAATCACATTAGGATTCTCTTTTTAACCTGTTCCTTAAAACACTAGTGCTTAGGAAATCTATTGGAGGCAGAAGCAGTCAAGGGTAGCTTAGGGTTAGGGTTAGGGTTAGGGTGAGGGTTAGGGTATGGCTTAGGGTACGGGTTCGGGGAGGGGTTCGGGTAGGGC